>NW_028270139.1:57008460-57309614 GCF_037043375.1 Chiloscyllium plagiosum | reverse complement strand
ATTGTTGCCAAAAGATTTATATACCACTCTTGAATTCTTAAATTTTGCATACAGCAAATTTAGCCAGTCATTAAATTTTTCAAAATAAAAATCATACACTAATCCCTGTGCAGTTGACCAAATACTCCAGCCCGTTTTATGTTGAAGATAAAGCTCTGGAAGATGTTGAATGCTTCCAAACCTTTAGCAGTCACATCTCTCCAAAGGTCAGTTATGAGGGGATCCAACAGCAGAAACTGTGCCAGTACTACTTTCTGCAAATTATAGCAATCGGTGTTTGACAGCCAGCATCTGAATGATGCCTTCAGTTTTAAAAATGCATTTGTATTTGAAAATGTATGTGAAGAGTGAAGCTCAGTCTGGTTCCAAAATAATCTGAAGTTACTCGTAATTACCATGTGTGATAAGCTGATGGTTTTTCCTTATCTCCGACTACCAGGGCAACATGCTGGTGGGGTGGCACGGCACCTCAGTGGTTAGCACTGCAGCTTCATAGCACCAAGGACTCAGGTCCAAATGCAGCCTTGGGTGAATGTCCCTGTGGAGTTTGCATGCTCTCCCTTTGTCTGTATGGGTGTGTTCTGATTTCCTCCCACTGGCCATGCTAAATTGCCCATAGTGTGTGGTCCATTAGTTAGAGGGAAATGGGTCTGGGTGGGTTACTCTTCAGAGGACTAGTGTGGAGTTGTGGTCTCTTTCCACACTATAGGGAATCTAATCTACTGATATATTTTTATTTAACTCTGTTTCAAAATGAGTTCTAGATGCACAAAATCATAACATTGGTGTATTTCAAAGTATTTACTTGACTGTTGCTGAAAAGAGAGATATATTCCGAAAATGTCTCATCCTGCACTTTACAGGACAAAAGCAAGAATGCTAAATGTCAAATAATCACACAATTTATAGGATAAGAAAAAAGGGTACTGATTAATTGGCAAGTCAGCTAGGCTTGGCTGAAATGTTTCCATGGAAAAAGCAATGAGTATCTAAAGGCTAAGGTTCAGGATTAATTCAAAAAGATGCAAGACTGCAGTGTATTATTTTCATTTGGAGGGAACTGATACATGGAGATGATCATATGTAGCTTCCTAGCAAGCGTAAATGAGTCACATTATTATCGAGTATTATCATTATTGGTTCGATCAGTAGAATCATATCCAGAAGTGAACATTTTGTTTAAAGTTTTGCAAGTGTGGGTTGATTGAGTATAGTCTGTCTTCTAACTATTACAAACAATCAAAGAAGTATGCAGTTTGATTCAATTACTGGATGTGTGGCCTACACAGCTGGCATTGCACTGATATTGAAATGTGTACATAATATTGGTCAGTTGCATGGCAGCAAAATGCTTTTCTGGAGTGATGACTGCACCCTGCTACTGAAAAATATCAGCAGTATAATCATTGTATTGTAGCAGTGTTAAACAGTTTTTTTACATGGTGTTTGTGTTATGTTGACTTTCCAGAGTTTTTGAGTGACGCCTGGCATTTTCCAGTACAAAATTGACAGCCTTTAATCCATTTGCGAGTTTGCATTATGGATAGCAAGCAGAGAACTCATAAAAGTAGCTTTTTTACAACAGGATTGATTGAGGTGCCTTAATTCTTCAGTAATCTGCCAATATGAGCAACTAATTAGAGCTTTACCTACCAAGTTACAGATAATTTCTTAGCAGTTCAAACCCATTGCAAAAAAGAGATATGAAATTGAAACATTTTAATTTGACAGGTACATTTCAGTATATGTTTGGCATGATGATCTGTTGAGAAAATGTAAGCAGCATAAATGAAACAAATTGAAGAATGAAAGAAATTTACTCATGTCGGGACAAGTACAGTGCAGTGCATAGCATAGATTAGTAGATCAATCAGATTTGACATGTCAGGTATGAAAGTAGATAAAGAATGGAGCTGGGAAAAGCACAGCAGGTCAAACAGCATTAAAGGTGAAGGGAGATCGATGTTTCAGGGCGGAACCTTTCACCAGGACTCAGTTAACTATGGGTCTCGTTACATCTCCATGCCAACTGAACGCCAACCTTTTAACAAAGCCGGAAGTCACACGACACCAGGTTATAGTCAAACAGATTTATTTGAAATCACAAGCAGCCAAAAGCTTATGATTTGAAATAAATCTGTTGGACTATAACCTGGTGTTGTGTGATTTCTGACTTTATCCACCCCAGTCCAAAACCAGCACCTTCACAGCATGGAAACATTTTAACACTCTCTTCTCATGTTATATAAATTGTTGCTTCCTTTTGCATGTTAGTTTCTTTGCATTTCCATTCTGTTGAATACAAGATGAGAAACCTCAACTTAGTTGGCTGAATTCTTCCAATCAGAGCCTCAGCATTATTTTCAGGAAGTTTGAAGTTGGGTTGCCTATCTCTGGCTCACAGAGATTGTTTCTTATCATGCGATCTTTCTCTTCTCAACCCATCCATCGTGTAACAGAAATTGCTGGAAAGGCTCAGCGGGTTTATCAGCATCTGTGGAGAGAAATCAGAGTTAACGTTTCAGGTCGATTGACCCTTCCTTAGGACCCATTCTGAGGAAGGGTCACTTGAACTGAAACTTTAACTCTGATTTCTCTTCACTGCCAGACATGCTGAGCTTTTCCAGCAATTTCTATTTTTGTTTCTGATTTACAACAGCTGCAGTCCTGTCAGGTTCCATCAATTATGTATCCAGGCTGTAATGTACCCTGCAATCGTGTGGCGGTATAAGTGGAAGGGGTTACGGCTGCTAGGATCTTGTGCCATTCATATCACTGGTGCCTTGTTAACACTGTAAATGCTGCAAGGCAGAAATTGATCTTCATCATCTGCTGCTCCACAAATTTTGAAAGGGCATGGCCCAGAAATGGCAGCTGGCAGCTGAAAGCTGATGGTTGACAGGGTGATGAGGAGGAAAGTCATACTTTTTCTGGTGGACCAGTCCAGGAGGTCAGACCACTGGGTCAGTGCTGATTTGCACAGCAAAACAAATGCTTAACAGTGTGAGTAGAAGGTTAATGATCTTCTGCGCTCAAGCAAGGGTAACTGCGACCATCTTCTCTCTGATTCATCACTCTCACTCTGTCATGGCACAGTAGTATCACTGAGGTTAATCATAGAATCCCTACAGTGTGGAAGCAGGCTGTTTGGTCCATCAAATCCACAACAATCCTCCAAAGACTATCCCACCCAGGCCGACCCCATCTCTGAAAGTCTGCATTTCCCATGACTAATCCACACAGCCTTCACATCTTTGGACAGTGGGAATAAACCGCAGACATGGGGAGAATGTGCAAACTCCACACAGTCTCCTGAGACTGGGATCAAACCCAGACTCCAACTCCAACTCCCATCATTAAGTGCAGCATCTCCACTGAAAGGCTCATGGTCATATTGTTCTCCTGAACTACTCAGCCGTGTTGAACCTTGGCACTTTCTCGTCACTCACTAGGAGTACCTCAGCATTTTTTCTGCTCCTGCACCACCGCACTTTCCTAAACCTTGGCACTTTCATCTCATTCAACCCCTCATTTTGATTTGTCACAGGAGAAAATGTCTCATGACTGGTCCTAGATGGGTGCTGGTGGGGGCCACCATTCAACTCATCACCCTCTGAGGGAAGTTTCTCAAATGACTCAATATGATGGGCTGAAAGGCTTGTTTCTGTGCTACAAAAACACTTCTTGACTCTGGGATCCAGACAGCCCATGTGGTCATGCTGAGACCTTCATGTTGAGGGAACCTTACAAGCTTCAATGTGCTATGTTGTGCTCCTCTCTTATTACCATCAATGTTAAGTTATTCTTAAGGTGGTCAAGCTACTACTCCTATTTCATGACTATCCTTTTCCTGTCCTTTCTGATGCAGACACCAGCGACACTCACACAACTGTGGCCAAACAGGTCAGCCTCTCCACCAAGGGTTGTTCTTCTACCTCAGAGGCAGTAATCGCAGATTCCTGACAGGATACTCTGGAAAGACTGTCTTCCACACCCTCATCCAGCTCATACACATTCACTCATTGGATTCTCCTTCTAGGTTAGATTTGGGAGCATGTGCTGGTGAGAATATCATTGGGCTCTTTCTACAAGTAACTGAGAAAAGATCAACCCAGGTCACTGACCTGAGTTGCCAGAGACTTGGAACTTACTCAGGCCCAGGCAGGAAAGGACTCTATGGTGCCAACCATTAATAATTATGTACAAATTCACAGACAGACCCAGGTCTAGAGGATAGGTTTGTCAGACACACTTGGTAAACTGAATGGTCCTTTGGAGGAATGCTCCATGGATGGGTTGGCAGCTATCCAGCAGAATGCTCAGTGGTTACTGACAATGCAGACCTGCACTCCTTTGCTTTAGCTATGGTTGCTCAGCATAGCAACAAGGCAAGAAGGGAATGAGGGGCCTCAGCACTCAGAGGGAGGTGGCATATACTCTCCTCAAACACTCCTCCCAGGACACTCTAGAGGTTCCTTGCCCCTTCTCCAGCCGTCTGCTCTGCCTATGAATCCCAACCCTTAGAAGTCTTAGCTCATGTGAATGAATCTGCCTGTGGATAGGCCACCCTCACCATGCCTGGGCCCTCCAGCTATAAATGCCCCTGGGGTGGTCCATCCAAACCTTCCAGGGTTCATTAAAAAGCAGAGTCCATTCCAACCAGTTGTGGATCATTGGAATTCTCCCAGATGCAGCGGGAACACGAGGAAACAAATAACATTCTGAGGGCACATAACTGGTACAGGCAACACATCATTTGAAATACACTTTCACATCTGTGCATAAAAATGCACTTTCAATTCTTACATACCTGACTGATTGACTTACTGCCATTTCAGGTTTAGGGCTGGATTATGTGACTGCAATATCAGAGTTAAACAGCCTTTAAAAAAAGCCAAAAAAGGATGAACATTGTGTTGGCCAGGCATTGGAGAACAGAAAAAGTTAAGGACCTATCAACCCATACATTGATGATTGCAAATAAAACTTAGCACTTTAATGAGGAGATGACTAAGGCAAGATAATAGGGTGTTGCCTACACTCAGCTTTTATATTTACAGCCATATTGTGTGTATAGCTAAATGACCATTTATGAATGTATAATGTTCTGGGAGCAAGGATCCATCTCTGACCAGCAAGGAGATGCAAACTCATTTGAGGATGGGTGATGACCAAATCTCAATGGCTATCCAACCTCAGTCTCATAGCACAAACATGTCCATCCATCCTGCAGACAAAAAAAAAGTACTTACTCCACTCACGGTGAATGTATTGTTATAAGGTGCTTCTTCCTTATTTGTACGGTTGTGTTATCACCAGTGAGAGCAGTTTACATTCCAGTGACTGAATTCCACTTCTGCCTGATCATCACAAGTCCCTGCCACATTGTTTTCCCTGTCAACCTCATCAGCTTTCAGGCTCCTGACATTCCCATCCAACTCTTTACAAAATGGCTAACCCAGTCTGGATTTCCCCCTCAGCCCTTACCTTCTGCATTGCTATCTGCTCATACAAAAACTGATAGGAACCCCTTGAACTTGTTCCACCACACAATAACGGTGCTGTTACTTTGTTTCCATTTTGAATTCCACATTCCTATCTACCTCCCAGTAACTCCTGATTCCTCTGCCTAACAAGAATCTATCCATTTTTGTCCTAAATATGTTCAATGACCTTGTTTCCACAGCTTTCTGAGGCAAAGAAACCTAAAGACACAGAGCAAAAAACAAATCTCCTTATCTCTGTCCTGAAAGGGCAGATGCTAACTTACAACTATGCCACATTGCCCTGCTTGGAATAACAATCTACAATCCTCTATGAAGATGGGTAGTGGTAATTACAAAAAAAAACTCTTCCAATAGTAGCCGGTGTCCTCTATTGCTCGAAAAGATTCCAGCACTTTATTTGGAGTTGCGCTCTTTCACTATGATTGTCCCCTCAGCATTATAGCAGGTTATAATCCATACTCACACTTGAGTTCTCCATTTTCCACTGCACTACAGTGATGAGTCTTCTTGATGGTTACTGCCTAAATCTCCAGGAGTGACAATGTCTCATGCCCTAGGCAGAGTTTGTTCAACCTGTAGACTGGCATCTCCACTGTACCTTGACTGCCTCCCTTCAATTCCTGACTGGTTAGACTTGATTTGCATGACAAACTGCAACCCAATCCCCAGATTGTGAAAGCATGGATCCTGGATGCTTGTTGTACTAAGCACCTGAGTGAACTTGGCCAACCTTTGGACACTGAGTGTTGTGGAAAACTCTGACTGACCATAGACTCTCTTTACTCCACTAAGAACTGCGCCTCTTTGACCGTCAGACATGGCTATTTGGTTGAAGAACATGCAATCAGTTTGCTGTGTAAACTGCTAGCTCATGCTGTATGTATAATATGAATACAGTATAGTACCATGCAACAACATGTCCACTGCTCTGAGTGTCAAGTGCTGGCAAGCATGATAAACTCCGTGGCCTTTTATTTGCACTAAAATACAAGGCAAGCCAGAGGTGCTGTGAGTCTTTAACTCTTCAATAAAGTGCCAGCATGCGAAGGACAATGGCAGGTGGAGCTGCTGTAAGCATCCAAGTGCAAAGTAAGCAATTGTTAAGGAAGTAAGCTAAAAGCCATAAGATGAAGGTTGCGCTAACCCATAAGATGAGTGTTTGTTCCTCTGTGCAGAGCAACTTGGTAGGAACATAGCAATGTAAGGTACATGAGTTCCAAAGTGAAAAGGTGAAGTGTTGAAATATATTATGAGTTAGACCAAGATTGTGGTGAAGTGGTATCTTAGTAATACTAACTGTCATGAATGAAGGGTAAAGTTGGTTGTTGCCAATGGCGCATGCAATGAAGTGCTAGTGAATGCACCTTACAGTAGAGACCATGATAGCCAAGTGGTGCTGAAGCCACCAGGTAACTCTTCTGTCTTTCATGGCAGAAAATAGAGCTGTCTATTTACTTGAAAATTGCAAACTGCATAGAAATGAATTGAGATCGGTGGGATTAGCTAATTACGAGATGCAAATACATCGAAATAAGTTAGCCAATACCTGTAAGTAAGACTCGGAACTTGCTATTGAAATGTAAAGGGGAAGATCAGTTTCTCGTCAACATCAAGAGTCTGATTTTTCCATTGTCGCATTATTTTCCTAAATTTCTTGCCATTGCCCAAACTGTTGTAGGGCTCGGAAAATTCTGCCCCTCAGTGTAAATGATTGCAGGTAAGATCAGTCTTATAGACTATGGGACTATGTGACTCCCAACGTGTATACTGAGTAACAAGATTTGGCTTGTGGTACACTGATGGAAAATTCATTCACTTCGGCAACATATGCTTCCTTTTAGTACTTGTTCAAATTCTGGATTGCCAAGTGAGGGAAAATATTTACTGTTTTTTTCGACCATTACTTCCCATAATTATTGATTTAATTACTTATTTTCTACTTGGGTGGCAAAGTTTAACATCTGCAATCAATTCACAGTGCTAATTGCAACTTTGCAGTAATAAAGCATCAAGAAAATTTTCTGCCCAAAAATCAATTTTCCACTGACTGCTTATGGTGCACAAACGCTGATATAGGATGCTTCTGCCCAGATAATTAGCTGTAATCACTGACTGAAGTTCCTCGTGTGTCACAAGATAATTGCCTTAAAAAGTTTGGGATGTCTAAAAGTTTGAACCATACATTCTCGGATCTCCATAACTCAATAGAAATTACTTAATGCAAAATCAATGTTGACCTTATTGCTATAAGCTGCTAAAATTAATACTGCTTATTACAGAAGCAGTGATTGCACTTTTCAGTGACAAGAAACATTCAAGGGTCCAATCTTAATAGATGTCGTTCCTTACCCAATGACCAAAAATGAAAGTAATGGAGTGTAAATATTAATTCTTTCTAAAGCTTGAAATTATAATCCAGACTAATGAATCACTGTGAGGAAGTCTTTACATAATATCTATTATTTTTTCTTGCACTCATACACTTGAATGATGTGTTTTTGAAATATGGATATGTTTTTCAGCTAGCATAATTTCATTTAATATGATTATAATCCATCTTTCTAAAAAGATGCTTTAAAATTAATCAGTTTTCCCCAATCCATTAATGCTTTGTTACTATGGAGATGATTCTGCAGACAAGAAATTCTAAAATCTAATTCATGAAAAATCTGTACCTATAACCTTTTAAACCTTAAGGGAAAAGGGAAATAAACAATTTACCCAGTGTATTCCTGGATGAAACACAACACACTAGATGTAGACTGAAGAATACTTCGCTACATTCCAATTTCAACACATTGTATAGTCAATCCATAGTAACATGCTATATGAATCATTGCAGGAACAATCTTCACTTTCAATAATTTATTAAATGGGAATAAATTGAGACACAGCCTGTCAGATGAGTAAAGTAGTCTTCTGAAGTGGTCAAATCCTCAAAATTATAAAGCAGAGAGTCATGTGGAGCTAAGAGGTTGTTCTGTCTTTGCAGATGTCACTTTGCAGAATGGAAGTAAAAGCCTGAGTTTTAATGTGCAGACGCATTGGCAATGGGTTTTTGGACAACCATGAGAAACTCATAAAAATGTAAGGCACAATTGTCAGTGGCAGTTAGCCACTATTTCAACATGATTCCTAAATTTCCAAAGCAATTAATGTCAACAGACTACACACAGCACCATTCAATAACATTTTTTACAGGGGAATTGAAGCTTTTGGAGGTGGTAAAAGCGAGGAGAAGGATTATTATCAAGGAAAGTCAAAGGTCAAAGGCTGCATCCTGCTTCATTGACCTCTCCCTGGTTGCTCTGTTTAGGTCTGTAAGAGACAGGATGGAGATGCTCTACGTTACTGATGCGAGGAAGTAGCTTGCAACTGATGCAAAGAAGTTATGGTTGGAGGTTACCCAATGGATCAGCAACTATATCCAACGCAGAAAAGAGTTTCATGCCTTAAGCAGACTTAGGCACTAGTGGCATGTGATCTGACATCACTGAGCATTACCTCTCATGCATGAGCTCAGTATCTGTTCTTCTATTAAAGGCATATTAAACCCTTTACCCAATATCTCCACCTAAGTTTTCTAAAAGATTCTTTTTAAAAACTAACATTTAACTACAAACACTTAATTCTTTACTCTGTTGTCAACTTCTGTACCACACATTCTTTTTGCTTGACTTTTTAAAATCTCTAACAGCATCGTCTGCTGTCTTGGAGGATGGATAGCATGTATAAAAAGGTGAGTGGAGGATGGAGTGCAATGACAACTTCTCCGCTGACAAGAATTCAATTTCTGGAACTCCATCAAATGTAGAAGTGCATCATGATCGATGAGGAAACAGACTTCTAGTCTAGGATCTTTCAGACGTTCCCAAATATGATTGTGGTCTGCAGGCCAGATGGCAAATTGATTTAAGTCCCCATATCTTAAGCTATTTTTTAAAGCAAATCTTTATTTTGCATCTACTCACCATCTTTAATGACGTCTTACTTCCCCATTATATTATTCTGCAAATTTAGATGATGATCTTTGAACTTTCTCAAGTCTCTTTTTGAAGCGCAAGATTTGTGCTTGAAGCACAAGCACAGTCATTAATTACAGCAGATAGTTTCCCTCAGCGGAGCTATCTCAATGATCTTGAAGATCTAAATATTTCAGAGAAATAAAGACATTTTCCTCCATCACTATATCCCTTTGTTGCATGAGAAGATTAGCCATCTATCCATAGGATTTTTGGAATGTTCAGTCTTCTCATGGAACTGTGATTGCAGTTGCTGTACATGTCTGGTTGGGGTGGTTAAAAGGAGTAGACAACATTAACTCTTTTTTGCATTCAACAGAGAGATACTGTGCCTCCAAAGATACAGCAGGCACTTCACCAATGTTACCTTGAAATGACATGTGTAGGAAGATGTAACGTCTTGCCTTCACTCAGTGAATAGCATTAGTGATGGGTTCCTTTTCTCAATTAGGCTTGAGAAAGCTAATTATTGTCTAGAATGTTGTCGTGTGGTTGATTAACTTCATCTTTGGATCTTTTATTCTGCATTTTTAACTTCTCATTTGACAGAAATGAAGGGTCGGCATCACCTTGTTGTAGCCTTAAGCAAGATCTGCAGTGGAGAGTGGTTTCTGGTACACCATGTTGACTTTAATGTCAGCTAACTGAAGAATATTCAAATGTGCATAAGCAGATCTTCTTAATAAACAAGCATAATTATTTGAAATGATATGCAGGATTTCTCTAATCTCACTTCCATTCCAATGAAGTGTAGCATGCACCTGTCCTCTCATCCTGACTTTAATTCCCCCGTGCCACAAATATTGAATGGAGGATGGACTGAGAATGGTTGGTGCAGAATGCCAAAGAACAGATACATTTTTCCCTGCTTCCAAATAAGAATTAGGATGATTGGCCATTAATCTTGACATTAGAATTAATCTCATGGATCTAGTTAATCAAGGAGGTTGAATGTGTCCTGTGAGCTAAGAGGAATTCTTCTTCCTTTTCTGCATCTAAGTGTGCAATCCGCTGCTTTCCCGTTATATGCTACCAATCAGGTCCATACTGGTTTCTATCTTGGCATGCATGAACCTCCATAATACTGACTGGTGTTCCTAAATGATGTCAAACACCCCTGTTTCTTCTCTTGTTTTCTGTAAGCAGAGTCTCTATTTTTACTTTTTCTTCCCATCCTGTAAAGATTCTCATTAATTATAATTTTGTTTTTAAGAATCATTGTTGCTCTGTTTCTCTTATAGGTTTTCTGTCAGATTGCTGGCAGATTGCTGGGCTGATCATGTTCTTCACTCACAACACTATGCTGTCTCAAGATTTCATTTTAGATGTTCTTTACTGAAATAACTGCACAGAGGCTGGTGTCCCTTCACCAAGTCACCCTTTATTTACTATTGCACTGTACACTAGCTGTGGCCAGCCAGTTCAGAGTCAGTCCTCTACTGAGGAGATTCTAATCTCCTGGTTATATGGGTAAGCCAGAGCTTTCCTGACTGGCCCAGGTTAACCATTTCAATCAAGAAGCACATAGTCAACAGGGTCTACCTGGTTCCAATCTCTACACTTACCATTTCCCCTACTATTTCACATGCCAGTCATCATTTGCGACTATACAGCAAGATATTTTCTGAACTGTTGTAAGTGAACATTAACAGACATTGTTAAGTTTAACTATAAAAAAGGACATAAAAGAGAACATCTTCTGCAACCCATTAGACCTAAGGCCCATTTCCATGTGATCTGGCATCTCTGACTTATCCCCTTCCATATATGCTCAAAGCAGCTATTCTTAGATAACAATATAGTTAATCCCTTCCTCCACACCTTCTTTTTCTCCTTATAGGACAGCAATTGGAAGCTGTCTTTGTTCCAGTAGTCTACAAATGATGGTAACATCCTGAGATGAAGGCTTTAATCTCTGCAGGAAAAGTTATATCCAACATCCAGGAATGTTAGTTGCCTGTATATCCTCTGCACAAAGTATCACCTCCTGCAAGATGCATGTCTCTATTGAAACCCTCTTGCTGGTGGACTTGTAGATCTTTCAACAACAGGTTCCATTTCCCACTATTCCAATGAATCTGGTGCTGTTTGTGTTTGGCTCAATCATTGCCTGAGGCTCGTGTATTACAACGTGAAGAACACAGTGTCATTAATACAACTTAAGAGAAATGAAACTGAAATTATCTATTTCCCTTTTTAACTTACAAAACAGAAATAGACATCAAATGTAAAGTTATGCATGGTTTTGCTCACTATAGAAACAACGATTCCAAATAGTAATATATCATAAACCTTATGACATCAGAAAAAGCACACTTTGCAGATGGATAAAATAGAGAATAATCAATGTAATACTCTAACACTGTGAGATTTGATGTGATTCTCCAATCCAATTTGCTCAGTTGAGAACAACACTGATTGAAGATGAGTGCTAGGGAACAACTAATTCCAAATTCTTTTCTAAAAGATGGTGTCTTCTTGAACAGAACCTTCCATTGGATTTCCTACAGACCTTCGAACAAATGATGTGGAGAAATGCTCTTCCTGAATAAGAGCATGGATCACCCCAGAAGAATTCTTATCATCAGTAATCTGGGGGTTTCCATTGACCAGAAACTATCTGAGCCAGAAAAGACTGTAGCTGCAAGAGCAGATCAAAGGCTAAGGATTCTGCAATGAGTAACTCACCTCCTGACTCCCCAAACCCTGGCCTCCATTTAAACTGTACAACTCAGAACTGTCATAGTACACTCTCCACTTATCTAGATGAGTACAATTCCAGCAATACCTAAGAAACTCAACACCATCTAGGACAAAGCAGCTCACTTGATTGGTTCCACACACACAAGTATCCACACCCTTCACCACCATTGCTCAGTAGCTGCAGTATGTAAGGTATACAAGAAGCACTGCAGACATTCATCAAGTTTCCAAGACAACACTTTTCAAATCCTTGACCACTACCATCCAGAAGGACAAGGGCAGCAGATATGCACAAACAACATCACCTGCAAATTCCCCTCCAAGCTATATACCATCCTGATTTGGACATATATCACCATTCCTTCATTGGCATTGGGTTAAAACTCTGGAACTCCCTCCCTCACAATATTTTGGTTCTACCTACTGCAAATGGACTGCAGAGGTTCAAGAAGACAGTGCACTATCACTTTCTCAAGGGCACCTAGGGATGGGCAATAAACTTTGACCAAGCCAGCAATGATCACATTCTACAAATAAATAACCATATCAGCTGTAGGTTGGCTATACCGACTCAGATTCTGGATTAACCTAAAGTACAGGAAGTTTGATGGTTGGAGGTGGAAATCTCCCTGTGAATCATCTAGCATGCCCATTACCTTTTTAGTTCAGGGGATGACAGTCACTTTGAAAACATCTGATATAGATTTCAGCTGTTTCTGCTAACACAATAGCTTTCAGGTGGGATCACGTGAAATATTGCTGTTAGAGACGCTGAGGTATAACTGGTTCTCTTGCCATTCTATTCATCTCGGTAGACTGACTACTATCCCTTATCAGCTTGTTTTAGTGAACGGCCAGACTTCTATTTTCAAAGAGAATCACATTGTCCTCATGATGACACTAATAATGAGGCCTTTCTCAAGAAGAATCAAACTGACTTGAAATGTTAGCACTGTTTCTCTCTCCACAGATATTGCCAGACCTGCTAAGCTTCTCCAGCATTGCCCGTGTTTGTTTAAGTTTACAACAGAAATACCAATTAATGGAAATCTCCCTGATATGCTTATAATACTGGTGAAGCTGTAATTGCATTACTATGAGAAACAACAGATGCAACATGCTATCAACAGAGCTGAGCAAACCCACAGCCAACAAATTAGGTCAGAGGTCTACGTTCTTCAATATTATGAATGGAGGTGGGAGAGTTCAGTTAAACACCTAAACACAAGGGGTGGGGACGGGTGTTTCGATAAACATGCTCAATATTTATAATATGAGAACAGAGCACTTTAGTACAGTACACGAGCTCTGAAGCATTTACATTCAACTTCAGACAGACATGCTGTTTGGATGATTCACCTTGGTATCCCCCTGAGGTCACCAACATTACAGATGCCAGACATCAACTAAATTAATTCACTTTACATTATGTCTCAAAGTAGTTGGGAGCACTGGATACTGCAAATGCTATGGACCCTGACAACGTATTGGCTGTAGCACTGAAGATTTGTGCTTCAGAATTAGTTGAGCCTTGAACGTAGTTGAGCCCTGAGCTATCTGTCTAATACAGCTACAATACTAGCATCTACGAGGCAAATGCAGAATTGCCAAGAAATGTCATGTCCTCAAAAGTCAGGACAATTCCAATAAGTTCAAATATCATGCATGCAGCTCAGTCTCATTTGACGGCAAAGAAATAGAAAGGGTTGTGGATACCCTAATATTTGGCTCTTGCTCAGCAATAGCGTGCTCCTTGATACTCACTTTGGATTCTCTCATGGCCCATTGAAGCTTTGGTTCACACATGGACAAAGGAACTGAATGTCAGCAGTCAGGTGAGAGTGACTCCCCTTGACATCAAGGCTTTATTCATCCAAGTGTAGCGTCGGGGAGACATAGTAAAATTGAAGCCAGTGATAATCAGTGATAAAATTGGGAATCATCACTAGCAGAAACAAAGATGATTGTGGTTGTTAGAGATCAAATATCTCAGTCCTGGGTTTGCACTACAAGAATCCTTCAGCACTGTGTCCTAGGTCCAACCATCTTGTGATACTTCACCAAAGACATTTACTCCATTGTAAGGTCAGAAGTGAAAAGGTGTGTTGATGATTGTACAATCTTGAGATCCATTTGTAGCTCCTAATGTTGTGCTGCGTGCAGTGATAGACAATTTTCAGGCTTGTTCTATTAAGTTCCAAGTAGCGTTTGCACCACACAAATGCAAGGCCTTGACCATCTCCAAGAATCTAGCCATTGTCCCATGACATGCAATAGCAATCAGTGTCCCATAGACTCATAAGTGTTTACAGCACAGAGGGAGACCATTTGACCCATTTTGTTTGTGTTAATCAACAAAGGTCTGACTACACTAATCCCTTTTGCCAGCTCCTGGCTAATAGCCCTGAAGGCTGTGACCATGCATGTGAATATTTAAAACTGCTTGCATGTTACATGAGTTTCAGCCTGAAACATCCTTTCAAGCAGTGAATTCCAGGTTCCCAACATTCCCTGGGTATTAGTTTCTGGCCTTCTAATTAATCAGTTGCTCTGCTTGGTACGGCAGCAGCAGGCTCCAGATGCTTCCACCTTATGGGTAGGGGAGCAAGAGAATGAGGGATCAAAGAATGGTATCTTCAAGAAGTGAAAATAAACCAGGCATCAAAGCACAAATAATGAGGCAACAATGTTGGACTAGTCACTTAGTCTGAATGCTTATACTAGACTACCCAAAGACGTATGTCATGTTGTGCTGAAGTTTAATAAACATTCTTGTATCAGTCCTTCGGAAGAGATTAAGATTGATTAAAGGCCAAATCTAAAAATAATGGAGCATCCCATTTTCCACATGGGAACATGATAGTTGTAAGAAAGAAAAGCAGCAGAAGGTGATTCATAATGGTACAGCAAATCTTGAAGCAGGTTGTAGGAAGTCAGCTGAAGAACAGATAACCCAAAGGAAATAAACGACAGATCAGTCCTCTGATCAATTTGACATTCCAATGCCCAATCCGTAGCAAAATATTTTTTGTGAATATTGGACTTTGCAGTTGCATGAGGCTGCATAACCTGTATTATATTGGAGATCAAATATATGTTGTCATCATCAACAGTGTTGAATAAACCATTAGATCTTCAGTGAATATGAATAGAACAGAATCCCTACAGTGGTGAAATAGGCCCTTCGGCCCAACAAGTCCACACTGATCCTCTGAAGAGTAATACACAGACCCCATTTATCCTATATTTACCCCTGACTAATGCACCTAATCTACACATCCCTGAACAGTATGGGCAATTCAGCATTGCTAATTCACCTATACTGTTCAGGGATGTGTAGAATATATATGTTAAAAACTCATGAGCAAAAATGTAATCAAGTTTGCTGTTCAATAGGTTTTTGAACGAATGCTACATTTCTGTCGTCAATGTTATTTCCACCCTTTTCTATGTTCCATGTCTTCTGAATAGTTAGACAGTTGGTACTTAGGACCTTATTGGACATCTTATTGGGTTTCTCAGTTTTACATGCAAAATGTTTGAGGTGGTCTGGATTAGGGATCGCTAAGTTTATTTAAGTAAGCCAGTTTCATTTTTGTTCTAATTTGTTAATTGAATAGGGCTTCATTATAAGACCATAAGACATAGGAGTGGAAGTAAGGTCATTCGGCCCATCGAGTCCACTCCGCCATTCAATCATGGCTGATGCGCATTTCAGCTCCACTTACCAGCGTTCTCCCCGAAGCCCTTAATTCCTCTAGACAACAAGAATCTATCAATCTCGGCCTTGAAGACATTTAGCGTCCCGGCTTCCACTGCACTCCGTGGCAATGAATTCCACAGGCCCACCACTCTCTGGCTGAAGAAATGTCTCCGCATTTCTGTTCTGAAATGACCCCCTCTAATTCTAAGGCTGTGTCCACTGGTCCTAGTCTCCTCGTCTAACTGAAACAATTTCCTAGCATCCACCTTTTCCAAGCCATGTATTATTTTGTACGTCTCTATTAAGTCTCCCCTTAATCTTCTAAACTCCAACGAATACAATCCCAGTATCCTCAGCCGTTCATTGAATGGTTAGCACTGCTGCCTCACAGCGCCAGAGACCCGGATCCAATTCCCGCCTCGGGCAACTGTCTCGGTGGAATTTGCACATTCTCCCCGTGTCTGCGTGGGTTTCCTCCGGGTGCTCTGGTTTCCTCCCACAGTCCAGAGATGTGCAAGTTAGGTGAATTGGCCATGGTAAATTGTCTGTAATGTAAGGTGAAGGGGTAAATGTAGGGGAATATCTGGGTGGGTTGCTCTTCGGAGGGTTGCTGTGGACTTGTTGGGCTGAAGGGCCTATTTCCACACTGTAAGTAATCTAATCTAATATCTTAATCAAAATAATATTAGTTTATTCATTGCTTATTCTAAGAAATTAAATAGCATTGGGTCACTTGGCAGCACAATAGGAAGAACTTTTGGCATTAGTGAGTATGTAAAACAGGCAATAATGCTATCAACTGTCCACTATACAGCCCAGCCCATTTTATTTATTTAAATTTTTTTCCCCAGCATCCATATTGTGCGTGTGCAGGTGTGAGACCCAGTGAAAAACAACATGTGTGTAAATCTTTATTCATTTTCCACCATCAGGAAGAAAGAAAACACCAGAGTGGCCAATGACAAGCAGTGCCCTTCTCATCAGTGGGCAATGTTGTGTGATCAAAAAGGTGAAGGGGAGGGCAGGGATTAAATCAAAATAGAGTTGGAGGGGGACCCTTTTTAATTCTATTGACTTTAATGGAAATTGAGCTGGTTATAAAATGAGCGACTAATTTACAGTTGTGTTTGTTTATTTTCTATGGGCAGCCTGTGAAAAAAATGATGGCATCAATGTTGATTTCACCAGTTTTCTTATCTCCCCTCCCCCACCTTATCCCAGAACCAACCCTCCAACTCAGCACCGCCTTCTTGAACAGTCCTACCTGCCCATCTTCCTTCCCACCTATCAGCTCCACCCTCCGCTCTGACCTATCACCTTCACCCCACACTTCCATCTGCCTATCGCATTCCTATCTACTTCCCCAGCCCCATCTCTCTCCCATTTATCTCTCAGTCTCCTTGCCTACCACATTCCTATTGAAGAGTGTATTGTTGAAACATCGACTTTTTGACTCTGGTTTTCAGCATCTACAGTCCTCACTTTCTCCTATATTGATTATGAGAAAGTAGCAGACTAAATGTGAAGAGATGAAATCGGCAATTGCACAATAAAAGGTGGATTTGATCCTTTCTGAGCAGAAATGTTTTCACAATGCTGCAAAATCCACCAGGGCCTTCACAGATCAAGTTGATTCCATGAATCAGTATGCCCACCAGACAGTGGCATTCATCTGTGGTACATCTTGGAAAGTTAAAGTTTGCAACCTGCAGTTTTCCATCTATTTATTACAATGGAATGAAAATCATTGTTTACAACATTAGTTTCCTGCAATGCATCCTGGGAATGATGTTCAGCATTAGAGTACCAGATTGTGGAATTATTTCCATTAGGTCAGAAACAAAATAAAGAAAATTTGAAAATGAAATGGCTCTGTGGATAGTTAATTAAGTTGGGTCAATGGTATAAGAGAAGAAGATTCTTCTTTAAATAAAAAATAATTGAGAATGTTGGTGATGGATTATCGGTTTCTTTGCTAGTGGGTTTGATGACAGGAGACATGTTAATGGACTGCCTGATCCTGCATCCAGCACAATTTTACATGTAATGGGGATAATATTAGACTATTAGACCACCTGATAAAGTGGAGCTATTAATTGGATAGAAATCCAAACCACTTTTGGTTTTCTGCTTGCTCTCAATTTGAGGATTGGATTCCCTACAGTATGGAAACAGGCCCTTTGGCCCAACAAGTCCACACCGACCGTCCAAAGAGTAACCCACTCAGACCCGTTGCCTTTGCCTATATTTACCCCTGACTAATGCACCTAATACTAAGGGCAATTTAGCATGGCCAATTCACCTGGCCTGCGCATTTTTTGATTGTGGGACGAAACTGGAGCATCCAGAGGAAACCCACGCAGACACAGGAAGAATGTGCAAACTCCACACAGGTGGTCACCCGAGATGGGAATTAAACCCAGATCCCTGGTGCTGTGAGGCAGCAGTGCTAACCACTGAACCATCATGCCACCTCCAGTGATGTATACTCTGGATTGTGAGTTTCTGCCAAGGGTTTTTATACAAATGAACAGGTTGATTTTTGACCTTCAGACCTTTGGAAATGTGGAGCAGGACGTCTCACAAAGTTATGGGGATGCAGAGTGGAGAATTTGTTTCCTTCTCTTTCCTTCTTTGCTGCCACTCTGCCTCAGCATTAAGATGACTAGACACAAGCATGATGTAGATTGATGGGCAATTAGTCACCATTTTGCATGTTGGTAAAAATGCCCTCCCAGTCTTTAATATCAATGTTGCTGTACTCGACAGGACAGTTGCAACGTGCCTTAGAAGTATCTTCTTTTCCTTTCCTCAGAACAGTAGGCACATGAGGTTTGAGAAAACATCTGTATATAACCTACCCCAAACCCTTCAATTCAATTCTAATCTATAATTCACTCCTGGATATCTGTTATTCTGATTTTTGATGTTTCGAACAGTGTCCAGTCCTTTCTAATGGACGTATTCAGGAATTTTCCTGAACAATTGTCGATTTGGCTTCTTTATAGATACTTGTTTTGTTTGATGATCCTCCCATTGAATGCAAATGAGATGGAAGATGATTGCTGATGGAAATTCTCTGATACTTCTTTGTGTCAAGACCTCCCTCTTGTGCAAGGAAATGACAAGGGACAACTGCCTTGTTCACTTGGACTATTGTCAATGTGTGGAGGTCTTTGTTATTGAACACTCATCACTGCAAAACACTGAGCCAGTGCAGCTGCTTCATTGTTGGAGTTCCTCATCAGTTACGGCCTTGTAAGAGAAATGGCTTTCACATGTATGGGAGGTAGAATGTACAGCTCACCAGTTGGGGTTGTTGAGGTTTTTGGAAGTATTCAAGGACCAGGCAAATCTGTTGTACGCAGATTGAAAAGATCAAGAGTGGCTTACAAACCTGGTGAAAAATGCACAATTACAGTAATCTGCAAACTACAGATAGTGTAAATCAATATGGTCATTTTAATTTGGCACCGTGGTGACTGAGGTTAGAAACAAATTTCATCGAGGCGAAACAAAATGTTCACTCCAGAGGATAATCAATATTTGCTTAAGTGAATAGTTACTGTCAGGTAAATTGTACATAATACACGAGTTATCACATAACTTTTTCTCATTCCGATCTGGATCTGTAAGGTAGCCATTTCAGATTTTCCACTCAAGACAGTTGCAGTCATATCATTATGAAGCATTTGTAGGATTGTTTCCTGGACATCCAAATCTGACCACACCTCTAATGCATCACAATTTCTGCAGTTCATAAAGCCTAAGCTGAAGTCCTCAAACTGCAGACATGTATCACAGATGTGGTTGTCATGAGCTGCTGAGGCATCCGGGAATTTCCACAGGCTGTATCTATGACACATCACCTGTCTTGCCTTCTTCATTGTGTTAATTCAAATTTGCTTTGTAGTGTTCCTTCTCATCCAACTCTCCTCACTTACTTAAACTCTTGCTTCACACTCTGTGTATTCAAGCAGTCCTCAGTTCAGAGTGCATTAGTATTCCAGCATTCGAATTTGCCACATATAAAGTATTCTTTCTTTGACCATGAAGATGATGGTTCTACACAACATGGTTCCCTAGACAAGAAAACATGAGGTAGCCTATTTTTGGCACTTCTTTACGAGTCTCCTCCCAATTTGGAGTGAGCAGAGGATGCTCTGAAGAGAATTGCTTAGTCGCGGTACACATCCCAGCACAGGTGTCCAAAGACTATTAAGCATCTATTGCCATGTGACTAAGGACTCTCAGGCACACAGCCCCTATCCCACTATCCACTTTCCATCACCACAGAAAATAAATCCTGGTAGAAGCCTGCGTATGACTTTGGCCAACTGACCACTAAATTACTGCAGTACAGGGTTCTTCTTTTTTTACAATCTCTTCCCTGCCAATTTTACTGGGAGCAGAATTGGATCACAATGTCCAGAAATTCAGCTTCTCGTTCTTTATTCTTTAGAGTATTAAATTAAAAGAAAAATAAGCATTCTCTCCATTTTAATGCAAGGTGAATTTCATCCTCGGTGCTAAAGCCTTGTTTTTCTGTCATATTGGAGTGTTCATTAATGAATCATTCTCATTCTATTAACACAGAGGATTTAATTTTTCTTTAAACAGTAATTGGCATAAATTAAATTTAGTCCAATATGTTTCACTCTCCAAACACAGCAGTTTGATTAAAATATTTACTGTTGCTAAGAATCTGCCCAAATATCCATTGTTATAACCATTCTCTATTTGGTCAGTAAGTCAGTTTGAATCACATTACTCGCAATATAAGAGCACAACCTTATAAAACCTGGAGCTAAAGAAGAAAGGAAATAGGTACACGTGAAATGAATCGTTGGTTGTACTCCAGTTGTTCCCACAGGACTGGCTAAACGCTCAAACAAAATACCAGCAGTGAACCTTCAATCATGTTTTCTATGAATATATCACCATGACAACTGGAAAGGGGAACTATAATAGAAAATAATGGCATATTTATACAGAGCTGCCATTGCTTTGAAATGAACTAGAAGGATGCAGGATAGATGTTGGAATTCCACTTTAAAAAGCTTTAGCTTAGAGCAATTGTAGAACTCGTAAGGTTTGAATGATGTCAGAGTGCCTTTTGGTGATGCCATATAAAGCAAAACCTGGTTGATAAAATTATTTGAGGTACCAGTAAGAGGCCCTTTTGATAACAGTGTGAGGATTATTGAGGTTAAAATGCTGAGATTACATCTTTTCAAAACCCTGAGGTGATTTTAAACATTTAAGCTTACATGAAATGACATAGAGGAACAGAAAATGTGCAGTAGAGAGTAGAAGAAAGAACATCAAGAGAAGGTAGGGCTTATGGCTCCACCCAAGGATAGGTAGTGCCATTTTTTTTAAAATCCTGTTGTCCGATTACGAATGTACATCAATAAAGTCAACAAGAACAGCTTGCATTTATTTTGAATTTCTAACATATGAAAATTCTCAAAGTTCACAGGAGTCTTAGTAATCCAATTTGATGCTAGGCAATGTAAGGAAATATTTGACCAGGTTAACAAAAAATTGCCCAAACCAGCAAATTTTAAGGTGTTTATTAAAGGGAATAGAGGTTTTAGGGACAGCATTTAAGAATTTAGAGTCTCAGTAGCAGAAGACTTGTCAACCAATGGTGGAGCAGTTAAAATCGAATAAACAGACGGCTGAAATGCAGAGGGTTAAGATCTCTTAGATAGTTCTCAAGCTGGGGGATATTTCAGAGATAGAAAAGGATGATGCCATAGAACAATAGGAAAAGAAAGTAAGTATGTTAAAATCGAGATTTTGACTGTTTGGGAGCCCATGTCTGTTAATAAACACCATTCAATGGGAGTTTGTGACTTCGGATACATGTGATAGTCAGGTACTTATATTGGCTCTTTCAGACCACCAGTGGATTTTTTTTTCACTGCCAGTGAAATTAATAAGAAGGGCATTATATGGTTAGGAATGCTCATTGGAAATCAATCCTGGAAAACGGGGTAATTTCTGTATCTTCTTGGATAATTTGCTAACATTGCATAATCAGCTTTTAGATATGTAGTATAACACACACACACATTTATATATATATATATTTATATATATATATAGGTCTCCAAGACTGATTTGTCATATCCATATAGAGTCACATAATTGACAATGATTGACCATTTACCCAACCTTTTCCTCCAAACTACTTATAACCAGAGCAATATTATTGACATAAAATTGAGTTTTTGTGCGTTTGCCTTTCACACATGTTGATATTTTGATTTCTCATAGAATACCTTTTCAATTTGAACAGGATATTTTGCCATCCACCAATTTGTCTTCAATGACTTTCTTACTCCAGAGCTGAACTAAGTAGCCAAACTATTCATTTAATATTTCTAAAATAAAAGAATGAGAAATTCAGCAAAGGTACTCCAGTTTTTTTTTGATTAGGTGCCCTTGTTAATTTTTAATTTGTTTACAAGATATTGTATTATTGGTTGGGCCAGCATTTATTTCCTATTCTTACTTGACCTAGAGAAGGTGAAGGTGAATTACCTTCTTAAACTGGTTCACTCCATGAGGTATAGAAATAACCACAGTGTTGATTTGAAGGAAGCTTCAGGATTTTGAAGGAATGACGATATAGTTCCAAGTCAGGATGGAGCTGGTGATACACCTTCCAAGTGTTAGAGATTGTGGGCTCTGAAGTGGCAGTCCAGTGAGCCTTCGTTTGTTACAACAATGAATCATGTAGATGGTGCTCACTCATGTATTGGTGAAGACTGCATCGAAGGTGATGGATTAGATGCTAATCAAGTAGGCTACTTCGTCATAGATGGCATTGAGCTTGTAAAGACCTGTTGGAACTGCAATGAACTGCAAGGAAAGTGGAGAGTATGCCATCACATTCCTGACTTAGGAGAAGGATGAAGTGGATCACCTACTTGGCACTTCCTATTAATATGAACACAAATGTATCAGTCTTTTATTTTGCCTTGATTTGCTAAGTTTCCTTTTTGTTGAGCCTGAGGATACTGGTGGAGCCTTCACCTCTGGCTAGTTGTCTGATTGTAAACCACCATTCATGACTGCCTATGGCCGGACTGCAGAGCTTAGATCTGATTAGCGAGTGTGGAATTGTTTAACATTGTCTAAAGCATGCTGTTTCTGCCACTTATAAGAAATCCTGTTTTGTAGCTTCACTATGTTAGAGCCTCATTTCTCAGTCAACCTGATGCTGCTGTGCCGTGCTTCTTGCACTGTTCATTAAGCCAGAGTTGGTCTCCTGGCTTGTGTTAAACATAGAATGGGGGGTTTATCAGGCCATGAGGCCATTCCACACATTGTGGTTGAATACAAACCTGTCACTGCTATGGTTCATATCACCTGATGGATGCTCAATTCTGAGTTGCTCAATCTGCTCAAAGTCTGTCCCATTTAGTGCAGTAATAGCACCACACAACACAAAGGAGGGTATCCTCAATGTGAAGACAGGATTTACCTGGTACGATATTCACACCAGCAATACTGTTTTGGATGGATGCATCTGCAACAAATATGTTGTTGAGGATGAGTTTAAGTACATTTTTCCACTGGTCAGATCCCTCACCAGCTTTGAGCTATATTCTTTAGCAATCAGCCTGCTTTGTCAGTAGTGGTGATGCTGAGCCACTCTTCATGATGGATTTGAATTCATGTACCCAGAGCATGTTTTGTACTCGCTGCACCTTCCAAGGGGTGTTCAACGTGGAGGAGTGCTGATTCGTTATTTTAGCTGAAGGCAGTTAGTGGTAATCACCAGGAGGTTTCCTTACCTCTGTTTGACCTGATGTTATGAGTCTACTTCCTGATTGTATACTGTTTTATACCATGTGCCACAGGGTCACTCACAGGGATGATGATGATGGTGGTGTCTGGAACTTTGTGAGTATGATTCTCTGGGTGTGACTATGTCACTCTAGTCTCTTGCTTAGCTCTCCAAATTCCTGATTCTCAGCTCTTCCTCATTTCTAATGAAAGGCTTTTGCCCGAAATGTTGATTTTCCTGCTCCTCGGATGCTGCATGACCTGCAGCACCACTCCAATCTAGACTCTGATCTCCAGCATCTGCAGTCCTCACTTTCGCCCTCTCCAAATTAAGGCAAGTAATCAGATATTGATAGGAAGGGCTTTGCACAGTCAACAGGTTTGTGTTGTTACTGCTAAGCCCAAGGTAAATGTCAAGATAGATGGCCTGTTTCTGTTCCTTTGTTTAGACCCTGGAGTGGTATGATACAACTGAATGGCTTGCTTGATCATTTCAGAGAGCAGTTAAGAGTTAACCACCTTTTGTAATTCTGGAGTCACACATAGAGCAGACTAGGGAAGGATGTCAGATTTCTTTCCCTAAAGGCATTATGTGTCAAATAACTTTTTATCGTAGTTCACAATCGTCACACACTCACCACCAGATTAGTTTACACTAGCTTTGATACATGTAACAATTAGTTTTGGTTCCTGTTTTGCGAACAATTCAAATTTAACTAATTAATTTAAATTATGCCCAGGATACTAAGACCCAATTGAATTTGAATTTATTGTATTGACAACATTGGACCAATGAGAAGGAGTGATACTGGGGGGTATAAAGCCAGGGCATTTTGAAACTTGTTCAGAGCAACTGCTGTAGAGCTGAAGAAATAAACACCTGCAGTTTCTTGTTCAATTAAATGCTAATTTTATTACCTTCCGTGATGAGATTTGAAGTTGTACTTACATTATTATGTTGTTACTGACTCCCCATTTCAGTTTGTCCAGAAGTTCAATCTTACTGAACTTTCTCAAGAGCAGTAAATCATAGAGAGAATGACAAAGAGAAAGGCAAAGATGTGGCAGATGGAATAGGATGCGGGGAAGTGTGAGGTTATGTACTTTGGTACACAGAATAGAGTTGGAGCCAAGTTTCTAAATGAGGAACGGCTTCGGAAATCTGAAGTACAAAGGGAGTTGGAAGTCCGAAGTCAAGATTCTCTTAAGGTTACCAGGCAGGATCAGTTAGCAGTTGGGAACTTAAATACAATGTTGACATTTCATTTCAAGAGGGCTAGACTACAAGAGCAGAGTTGGACAGCTGAGGCTGTACAATGCTCTGGTCAGGTGGCATTTGTAAGATTGTAAACAGTTTTGTGCCAGGCATTGTTACGAAGTTGAAAAAGTGTATGGTCACTTTAAGATAAAAAGTGTTTTCTGAATTTTAAATTAAATTTGAAGGACAGCCACAGTTACCAGAATGAAGAACAGCTAAGAGACAGACTGTTTCAAAATAGATACATGTAACAATTAGTTTTGGTTGCAGTTTTGAGAACAATTCAAATTTAACCAATTAATTTAAATTATGCCCTGGATACTAAGACCCAATTGAATTTGAATTTATTGTATTGACAACATTGGACCAATGAGAAGGAGTGATACTTGAGTGTATAAAGCCAGGGCACACACCTGCACACACACACCATGGTGCTGGGGGAAAAAATAAGCACTACTGCAGGTAGGCGGTAGGCGGTAGGCGGTAGGCGGTAGGCGGTAGGCGCGAGGCGCGCGCGTGGGGGGGGGTTAAAAAAAAAGAAAAAAAACATATAAAGCCAGGGCATTTTGAAAATTGGTCAGAGCAACTGCTGTAGAGCTGAAGACCAAATGCCATCTGAAGAAATAAACACCTTGCTCTCAAAGAAATCTCAGAAGGCACTAAGTATGGAAAGGTACTTTCTCCTGTAAAAGCAGTACAAAGTAAGATGACTCAGGGAGAAGACAGCAAGATTGGAAGGAAGACTGCATGGAACTTAGCATAAGTTAATGTAACATTTGAGAATTGTGTTATTGGAACAGCATATTAATAGAATTATGTCCAGCTAAGGGACAGTGGTTAGTTAGTGGCAAGAGTGTTTGGTTTGTTAATAGTTTGGTCAGTGTTTATTGTTAGGGTTAAATTAATAAATTGTTACTTTCTATTTATACAGTGGAAATTGGGGATCTTTTTACATTCACGCATTTTTTAACAAATTACAAGGCAAGGCAATTTTCTCTGGGTGTTCTACTTTAATTAGCAGAGGGTTTGACTTCTGCATCATAACAGTTAAATTCAGAAAGTGCTTTTTATCTTAAAGTGACCATACACTCTTTTTTTGACTTTGTAACTGTATCTAATGAAGGTTGTCTTAACATTGGATGGAGTCCAGAGAAGGTTTGCGAGAATTATCCTGGGGATGAAGGGCTTGTCATATGACGAGTGATTGAGTACTCTAGGACTGTCCTCAATGGAATTTGGAAGGATGAGGATGGAACTGATTGAAACTCTCAAGATGTTGAGATGTGTTGATAGGGTGGATGTGGAGAAGATGTTTCCACCTCAGCTCCTCAGATGCTGCCTGACCAGCTGTGCTTTCTCCGCACCACACTCCCGACTGTTTCCACCAATCGGAGAGACTAGGACCTGAGGGCACAGCCTCAGCGAGAAGGGATGACCCTTTAGAACTGAGAGGAAGAGGAATTTCTTCAGCCAGAGGGTGATTAATTGGTGGAACTCAGTGCCACAAAGAGCTGTGAAGGCCAAGTCATTGAATGTACTTAAGACAGAGATTGAAAGATTCTTGATTATGAAGGGGATCAAATGTTACAGGAAGACTGCAGGAGAATGGGGTTGAGACACATATCAGCCATGATCAAATGGTAGAGTTGACTCCATGAATTGAATGGCTAATTCTGCTCCTATGTCTTATGGTTTTATGGATTAACACTAAAATAGGTTAACTATCCATATGCTGAAATCGAATTAAGCTCCTTGTTCTATTTGTTTGTGGATTGCTGAGAACCTTGTATTTCTAAAATTGTTCCTGTAAGTAACTAATCATAACCATGTTACTACAAAAGCAGAATGCAGTGGAGGTTGGAAATCTGAAATAAAACAAAAAAAATGCTGATTATACCCGGCAGCTCAGGCAATTCTGTGAACAAAAAAAGCATTGATGTTTCAACTTGGGACGACTTTCACAAGAACTAAAGAAAAGTAGAATTTGCTTTGAGCGATGGAAGCAAGGAAGAACAAAAGGAAATGTCGATAATATCAAGGAGAGTAGGAGAGATTATATAAAAACCAAAAGAACTGCAGATGCTGGAATCCTGAAGCAAAAACGGAAGTTGTTGGAAAAGCTCCATAGGCCTGGGAGAAAAATCAGAGTTTGTATTTCAGGTCAAGTGACCCTTCTTCAAAATTTCAGGAAAGATTATATAAATGCCATGATAGCGGACATGAAGAAAAATCCCAGACAAAACAATATTCTCTTCTATATTTTTGTATTCAAATTCTGTTTCTTTTGGAAATAAAAAAAACTAGCTGATTTCACAAGGTAATCAAAGCTAATCATGTGACCATATTTCCAGAAGCTTCTAAATCCCCAGCATTGTATGGACATTCCAGACAAAACTGACACACAGGACTTGGAGATGGGCTGGTTGCTTCGAGACAACTCAAAATAAAAGCAAACCTGAAGATCCCTTATGCTACAATAAGTGCTAATGCTTTTACTGTTACTTTGGCACCTCAAAATGGAAGTTTTCACCGGGGAGATAAAGCCACACTGTCAGCTTAACAACCATCCAATTAACCCACTGGGATGAATGAATCAGCATGCTGACTATCTCCCTTTATTACATGACTGAGATCTGAGTTTATTGAATTGCATAAATGTACAATTCTGGGACTCTAATACAGTTGCTGTCATAATGTCACAAGTAGAGCAGCTCCAGGTATGATCAGCTAGGGCACCTGCTCTTCGTCTTCTCGTTCTTAAAGGCTTCATCATAAGGAAGGAAGTTGACTTTGACTTTGCTGCCAAACTGGACTAATTATCTGAGTATAAGAAATATTGTTCCACCCTCAATTATAATCAGAGTCCCAGCTCCCAGGAAAGGAGTTCCCTCAAGATCAGACAACTGACATGCACCCAACTAATTCATTGGACTCTAAGTTATGTAAACTAATACCAACATCGAGTCATACAGAAGGAAACAGACCTTTCAGTACAATCACAACATACTGAGAGTAATCACAAACTCAACTAGTCCCACCTGCCTGCTCCTGGCCCATTTCCCTCCAAACATTTCCTATTCATGTAATTAGCTAAGCGTCTTTTAAGTATTGCACTGTGCTGGTATCTATCAAGGAAGTTCATAAATTCTGACTTTCTTTAGTCATAGAACATAGAACATAGAAGAATACAGCGCAGTACAGGCCCTTTGGCCCTCGATGTTGCGCCGATCCAAGCCCACCTAACCTATACTAACCCACTATCCTCCATATACCTATCCAATGCCCGCTTAAATGCCCATAAAGAGGGAGAGTCCACCACTGCTACTGGCAGGGCATTCCATGAACTTACGACTCGCTGAGTGAAGAACCTACCCCTAACTTCAGTCCTATATCTACCCCCCCTTAATTTAAAGCTATGCCCCCTTGTAATACCCGACTCCATACGCGGGAAAAGGCTCACACTGTCAACCCTATCTAACCCCCTAATCATCTTGTACACCTCAATCAAGTCACCCCTAAACCTTCTTTTCTCTAATGAAAACAGCCCCAAGTGTCTCAGTCTTTCCTCATACGATCTTCCTTCCATACCAGGCAACATCCTGGTAAACCTCCTCTGCACCCGTTCCAGTGCCTCCACATCCTTCCTATAGTATGGCGACCAAAACTGCACACAATATTCCAGATGCGGCCGCACCAGAGTCTTATACAACTGCATCATGACCTCAGGACTCCGGAACTCAATTCCTCTACCAATAAAAGCCAGTACGCCATATGCCTTCCTCACCGCACTATTTACCTGGGTGGCAACTTTCATGGACACCAAGATCCCTCTGCTCATCCACACTACCAAGTATCCGACCATTAGCCCAGTACCCCATTTTTTTGTTATTCTTCCCAAAGTGAATCACCTCACACTTAGCTACATTGAATTCCATTTGCCACCTTTCTGCCCAGCTCTGCAGCTTCTCTATATCCTGCTGTAACCTGCCACATCCTTCCTCACTGTCAACAACTCCTCCGACTTTCGTATCATCCGCAAACTTGCTCACCCAACCTTCTAACCCCTCTTCCAGGTCATTTATAAAAATGACAAACAGCAATGGTCCCAAAACAGATCCTTGCGTAACACCGCTAGTGACGGCACTCCATGAAGAAACTTTGCCATCAACTACTACCCTCTGTCTTCTTCCATCCAGCCAATTCCTAATCCAAACCTCCAACTCACCCTCAATACCATATCTCCGTATTTTCTGCAGTAGCCTACCATGGGGAACCTTATCAAACGCCTTACTAAAATCCATATATACCACATCTACCGCTTTCCCCTCATCAACCTCCTTCGTCACCTTTTCAAAGAATTCAATAAGCTTTGTGAGGCACGACCTGCCCTTCACAAAACCATGCTGACTATCCTTGATCACATTATTCCTATCCAGATGTGCATAAATCCTATCCCTTACAATTCTCTCTAAGACTTTGCCCACAACAGAAGTGAGACTCACCGGCCTATAGTTACTAGGGTTATCCCTACTCCCCTTTTTGAACAAGGGAACCACATTTGCTATCCTCCAGTCTTCTGGCACTACTCCAGTAGACAAAGAGGACATAAAAATCAAGGCCAATGGCTCTGCAATCTCCTCCCTTGCTTCCCAGAGAATCCTAGGATAAATGCCATCAGGCCCAGGGGACTTATCTATTTTCACCTTTTCCAGGATTTCCAACACCTCTTCTCTACATACCTCAAAGCCATCCATTCTACTTATTTGTGACTCAGTATTCACATCGACGACAATGCCCTGTTCCTGAGTAAATACTGAAGAAAAGTATTCATTCAGTGTCTCCCCAATCTCTTCCGCCTCCACACGCAACTTCCCACTACTATCCTTGACTGGACCTATTCCTACCCTAGTCATTCTTTTATTCCTAACATACCTATAGAAAGCCTTAGGGTTTTCCCTAATCCTACCGACTAAGGACCTTTCATGTCCCCTCCTTGCTGCTCTTAGCTCTCTCTTCAGGTCCTTCCTGGCTACCCTATAACTCTCAATCGCCCCAATTGAACCTTCACGTCTCATCTTGAGATAGGCCGCCCTCTTCCATTTAACAAGGGATTCCAATTCCTTATTAAACCACGGCTCCCTCGCACGACCCTTTCCTCCCTGCCTGACAGTTACATAATTATCAAGGACACTCAATAGTTGCTCCTTGAACAAGCTCCACATATCATTTACACTCTTGCCTTGGAGTCTACTTTTCCAAGCCACACATCCTAAGTCATGCCTCACCGCATCATAATTTCCCTGACCCCAGCTATAACTCTTGCCCTGTAGTACACACTTATCCCTCTCCATCACAAGTGTAAAAATCACCGAATTATGGTCACTATCCCCAAAGTGCTCACCTACCTCTAATTCTAACACCTGGCCTGGTTCGTTACCCAGAACCAAATCCAGTATGGCCTCACCTCTTGTTGACCTGTCTACATATTGTGTCAGGAAACTCTCCTGCACACATTGAACAAACACTGACCCATCTAACGAACTTGAGCTATAGCTTTCCCAATCAATATCAGGAAAGTTAAAGTCCCCCATAACAACCACCCTATTACTGTCACTCATCTCCTGAATCACCTTCCCTATCCTTTCTTCAATGATTCTAGGACTATTAGGAGGCCTGTAAAAGACTCCTAATAGGGTGACCTCACCTTTCCTATTCCTAACCTCAGCCCAAACTACCTCAGATGGCAAGTCCTCATCCATCGTCCTTTCCACCACTGTAATACTATCTTTGACAAGCAATGCCACACCTCCCCCTCTTTTACCCCCACCTCTGACCCTACTACAACATTTAAATCCTGGAACCTGCAACAGCCAATCCTGTCCCTGTTCTAGCCATGTCTCCGTAATAGCCACAACATCGAAGTCCCAGGTACCAACCCACGCTGCAAGTTCACCTACCTTATTTCGTATACTTCTTGCATTGAAGTATACACACTTCAAGCCACTTTCCTGTTTACAGGCACCCTCCTTTGAAATTGATGCCATGTTCCTAACCTCCCTACACTCCAGGCCCTGCACCCTGAAGCTACAATCTGGGTTCCCATGCCCCTGCAGAGTTAGTTTAAACCCCCCCCCAAGAGCACTAGCAAACCTCCCTCCAAGGATACTGGTGCCCCTCAGGTTCAGGTGTAGACCATCCTGTTTATAGAGGTCCCACCGTCCCCAGAAAGAACCCCAGTTATCCAAAAACCGGAATCCCTCCCTCCTGCACCATCCCTGTAGCCACGCATTTAAGTGTTCTCTTTCCCTATTCCTTGAATCTCTATCACGTGGCACGGGTAACAAACCTTTCTCTTCCTTTCTATCTTGTATGCTAACATCTGTAAATTAAATAGTGAACCAATTTCCTCCACGTTATAAAACAAGTGCTACCTTTGATTTCATCTTAAAATAATTTACTGTCAGTTTATTTAAAAAGTTCACACGCGAAGTCAGTATTTGGGGAGCATCCTTTGACCGACCTCAGTAAGGCTGTGTGTCTATGTCATGCCTATGTTCTTTTGCTTGGTTATGTGTCAAGGCTGCGTCATGTGGTGATTCTTGAATACCTTGTGATCCAGGGGCGAACATGTTAACAGCAAGTGTTTGAAGCTTAATAGCTTTGGCTCAGTATTTAAGAAAGTCCCTCATGGCAGGCTGATACAAAAGGTGAAGTCACGTGGGAATCACGATGAGCTGGTAAGATGGATTCAGAACTGTTCATAGAGATGTACAGCACGGAAACAGACCCTTCGGTCCAACTCGATCACGCCGACCAGATATCCCAACCCAATCTAGTCCCACCTGCTAGCACCCGACCCATATCCTTCCAAACCCTTCCTATTCATATAGCCAGCCAAATGGCTTTTAAATGTTGCAATTGTACTCACCTCCACTATTTCCTCTGGCAACCCATTACACACGCACCACCCTCTGTGTGAAAACATCGCCACTTAGGTCTCTTTTATATCTTTCCATTTTCACTCTAAACTTATGCCCTCTAGATCCGGGCTCCCCCACCCCAGGGAAAATACTTTGTCTATTTATCCTATCCATGCCCCTCATGATTTTGTAAACCTCTATAAGGTCACCCCCAGCTGCCAACACTCCAGGGAAAGCAGCTCTCCGTATAGCTCAAATCCTCCAACCCTGGCAACATCCTTGTAAAGCTTTTCTGAACCCTTTCAGGTTTCACAATATCTTTCCGATAGGAAGGAGACCTGAATTGCATGCAATATTCCAACAGTGGCCTAACCAATGTCCTGTACAGCAGGACATTACCTCCCAATTCCTGTACTCAATACTCTGACAAATAAAGGAAAGCATACCAAATGCCTTCTTCATTATCCTGTCTAGCGAGACTCCACTTTCAAGGTCTCTTTGTTCAGCGACGCTCCCTAGGACCTTACCATAAAGTATATAAGTCCTGTTAAGATTTGCTTTCCCAAAATGCAGCAGCTCACATTAATCTAAGTTAAACTCCATCTGGCACTTCTCAGCCCATTGGCCCATCTGATCAAGATCCTGTTGTAATCTGAGGTAACCTTCTTTGCTGTCCACTACACCTCCAATTTTGGTATCATCTGCAAACTTACTAACTGTAACTCTTCTGCTCACATCCAAATCATTTATATAAATGAAAAAAAGTAGAAGACCCAGCACCGATCCTTGTGGCACTCCACTGGTCACAGGCCTCCAGTCTGAAAAACAACCCTCCACCAGCACCCTCTGTCTTCTACCTTTGAGCCAGTTCTGTATTCAAACGGTTAGTTCTCCCTGTATTCCGTATGATCTAATCTTGCTAACCAGTCTCCCATGGGGAACCTTGTCGAATGCCTTACTGAAGTCCATATCGACCACATCAACTGATCTGCACTCATGAATCCTCTGTGTTACTTCTTCAAAAAACTCAATCAAGTTTGTGAGACATGATTTCCCATGCAGTCATAGAAGATGGAGAATAGCAGCGCAAAGGTGTTTTCCTGACTGGAGATCCATGAGCAGTCTGCAGGGATCAGTGTGAAGACCCCGGTTTTTGTAGTTTATATAAATGATTTGGAGGAGAATGTAGGTGACCTGATTGGTGAGTTTGCAGATTTGTGAAGTTGCGGATAATGAGAATTGCCAGAAGATACAGCAGGACAGAGATAGGCTGGAGATTTGGATGCAGAAATGGCGGATGGAATTTAATCTGGACAGTGCAAATTAATACATTTTGGAAGATCAAATGCAGGAGGAAAGTATACAATAAATTGCAGAACTTAAATAGCATGAATATGCATACGGTTCTAAGGTTGCAGTTCCCTGAAAGTGAAAACATAAGTGGATAAGGTGGTCAAGAAGGGATTTAGTATGTTTGCTTCATCAGATTCGATTAGATCCCCTACAGTATGGAAAAAGGCCATTTGGTGCAACAAGTCCACACCGACCATCTGAAGAGTAACCCACATAGATCCATTCCCCTACCCTATATTACCCCTAATTAATGCACTTAACACTATGTGCAATTTAGCATAGCCAATTCACGTAATCTGCACATCTTTGGATTGTGGGAGGAACTGGAGCACCCAAAGGAAACCCACGCAGACACTGGGAGAATGTGCAAACTCCACATAGACTGTCGCTCAGGTCCCTGGCATTCTGAGGCAGCAGTGCTAACCACTGAGCCACCAAGCCACCCTCAGCAGTCGTGGCTTAGAGTATAAAAATTGCCATGTCATGTTGCAGCTGTATCAGACTTTAGTGAGTTCTGGTCGCCACACCACTAGAAGGATGTGGAGGCTTTGGAGACAGTACGGAATTAGTTTACCAGGATATTATCTGGTTTGCAAGGCATTAGCTATGGGGAGAGATTGGACAACTCATTTTGTTAACATTTAAGTGTCAAAGTATGAGAAGCGACCTGACAGAACTTTAAAAACTTACGAAAAACAAAGATGGAATGGATAGCCCAAGTCGTCAGATAGCCCAAAATGTCAATTACAAGGTACATAGTTCTCAGGTCAAAGAAGGTGAGTTTAAAGGAGATGGTGATGCAGGTTTTTTTACACATGGCTGTTAAGTGCCTGGAATGCTCTGTCAGAGGCAACTACAATATTAATATTTAAGAAGCATCGTGATAGATACATAAATAGGCAGGGAATATAAAAAAAACAGATGGCGTAGAGACAAAATATTTGCTGTTTAGGAACGCATCATGTGCCCTAGATTATTTGTACCAAGAGGCAGTGACATCACTGGAACTACGGTCTTCTGATTTGTTCGGTGATCAGGGCCAGTGAGTGAGGTATGTAAGGGACCCAGAGGGTAGCAATATCAGACTCTATAGTTACTGAATAGGTTCCCTCAACTTGTTTGAATGAGAGTGGGCACTGCAGAGTGGTATCCGTGACACCATTGTAAACGGAGAGCAATAAGGAATCTAGAGATAATGGTGATAATATAGTGAGGGGGGACTTGCACTGTTCTCCGCAGCAAAGAGTGAGAGTCTAGACAGCTATGTTGACTGCCCCATGCCAGGGTTCAGAACATCTGCTCAGGGCTAGAAAATGAAATGAAGTTGGAGGGGGAGAGAATATAGAAACTTGTGAAACTTTGGAATTCACTGGCTTAAAAGGCAATGGAGGCCAGTCAACCATGATCTTATTGAATCGTAGAGCAGACTTGAGTGGCCAAATGGTCTACTTCTGTTCCAATTTAATACAGAGGAACCTCAATTATCCGAAGGACACTGGCAGGCAGTATTTCATTCAGTGAATTGAATTCCGGATAATCAAATTCCAGATAACATAGTTTAGCCAGGCATTGGGACTTTGTGATCTTACCGGATAATCCAATATTTGGATAATTGAATGCCAGATAATCGAGGTTCCTCTGTATATGAGTAAGTTATTAGTAGATATATTTCACACCACTGGCCATAGTGTGATTGGCTGTTACCCCTATTTGGAACAGATTGCTATGCTGTCAGTATTGATTTGATTAAAGTTGATCAATAATCTTTGATTGTACTGCTTAATTTTAGCAGAATATTTAATTGTTGTCTCAAATCTTGCTGGTAGTTTTTTTCTTTCCCTGAGGATTCTCCAGTGGTGTTAGGCATGATAAGCTTATCTTATAACCCTGTGAAATCTGTGACTTCTTCCCTGTTGGTAGTGTGAAATAAATCTTATACTGCTATGAAAGTGATTTTTCACTCTTTGAAACTTCTTCTGTAGTTTAGCAATTAATCTTGGAAGGCTTGTAAAGTAGCCCATAGGAATATCTCAGGTATCTCTTCCAATGGATGTATATCTTCTAATGCAGGTAACTTTTCTCCGGGGGGTGGAGGATCAGCTGTGTTGGGGTCTTTGTGTGTACCCCACTGATACTTTGACTATTCTGGAATGGTTTCTGCCTCCTCTGCATACTCTGGAAGTGATCTGTTTTGTTCGATGTAACACACTTGTGTCAATGGTGGACATTGTCTTTTCACATGAGACCTTATAGTTTCACTATGCTGATACTGACTTCCAGCACCTGATATTTTGCTTACTATTTCTATTGGGTTGTCATGTAATAGTTTAGAATATCTATATCTTTTGATGTTGACAGGTCTTGCTTCTTTTCTGTGTTCTTGTCCTCACAGTGTTTGTGACATTTCCTGGCCTCAGCTTCCTAGATGATTGTGAGAGCTTTTTCCAAAGTTATGTCTTTGGACTGTAAAAGTTTCTGATAAACATTGTTTAATATTTCTGACAACAATTTTGCCTGTCATGAATTTTGATAGCCATGTTATTTATTCACAGGTAACAACTAATTTGTAAAGGTCATTTGTTATTTTTTCTTAATTCTCCAATTGCAACTTGCTAGATCAACAATTCTGCATGTTCTTTAGTTAAAGTAATTGACAAGCACTGTCTTCAGGACTGTCTGTACATTCTCTTATTTTATGGATAATTACAACATTGTTATTTGTAAGAACTAACATAGTAAGCTGTGGATTAATTTGTTTTGCTTCTGATTTGGTATTCAGCTTTGAAGCAATCCTTTATTTGCGAAACTGTTTTCTCCATGAATTCCAATGTGATTTTCTGTTAGAACTATCTCTATGTTGAATCTGTTAGGATGAATAATGTCTTTTTCTATTTATTCTCAATACTTATTACTGTGAATGTATTTTAAGATGTACAGTTTTTTTTTTAATCTGCTATTCTATCAGCTTGTATTCTTTTATTCAGGATTACAGTTATCTTTTAAATTGCTGTAAAGCTTGCTAATATCTTTCCAGCTAATCATTTTTATGAGTCTTTGTTAGTTTAGTACTGCTGTTGAACTGTATCAATTTTTTTCAAAAAGCTTTATATTGTGCACAATAAGCATTCTCTAGTGAGTTACTGTTTTCAACTCTGAATCTTTTTTTTCTCATAAAATATCTATAGTTTTAAACTTATTTCACCTTTTAAAATTCTGTACCATAGCATCGATCTTCTAATAAAGCTTTTAAATATTGCAACGCTCATAAATTATGCTAAATACTTTTCTGCATTATTAGTGTAATCTTTCTGGTTTCAGGTGGATTCTTGCATTTCAGTTTCTTTTTGAGAAGTTTCCCTTTTTTTGAACAAAATGGAGAAAGGATATGATTATCTGCGATCTCAAGAAATTAGCATCATTTACATCCTACATATAGTTATGGGTGCTGATGTCAATGAGTTGTGCTAGGAGCCTCTGAGTAAATATCAAGTGAGTGAATGGTAGAAAATAACCAAACTAAGAGCCTCAAAATGTATCTTATGCAAATGCATAAGATGCATGTGTCACCTTGCGTTCAACATGAATGTTCAGGAGCATGCATGTCCTACATGTCCCTGCGCTTCAAAGCAAAATGTTAAAAGGCGGAAGCAGTGTTTGAATTGGTCATGTGTTAAGGCTGATGATTTGCTCATGCAGATTTTGGTGAAAGGTCATGGAAATGTATGTGAAAATGGCTCAAACAAGCATTGGCCCAGCTATAACCATCACTTACTCGCTCTGACTTATATGGTGGGCATTTGCACCATTTAGTTTCTCAGGACAGGGGAGGGTCATTGGAAGTGTCATGTAAATAGGAAGATTTAGGACTTTAATGAAATGCAAATACATCGTAACAATTGTTCAATTGCACATTGCTGAGTCACCATTTAATACTTGAGGGGAACACTTTCTTAATGCCAAGTTTTTGATCTTTTCATGTGTTTCATATTTTCTCAATTTTTTTAACCATTTTTCAGTCAGGTCAGCAAGGGGAAAATAGCCCTCAAAAGCTTTTGAGCATGCATTTATGTGCAGATATCGATATTCGGTACATACAGCAACTACATGCCATTCTCCTGGCAAATTGCTGAAACATTTGGAAAAGTAAGACAGACCAGATCACAAATTTGCAATTTTAGTGCTTGATTATACACCTACTGCCATTAGAAGTTGCTGTTCTATTTACACTTTGATAACAATGGGTACAATTTACTTTAAAGGATGGGGAAGTGATGGCCTCATGGTATTTTCACTAGGATATCAATCCAGAAACTCAGCTAACGTTTTGGGACCTGGATTCAAATGTTTCCACAGTACAAATGGAATTTAAATTGGAAAAATATCTGCAGTTGAGAATTTAGTGATAACCATGAGACCACTCTGAATTGTTGGTAGGAAATCCCATCTACTTCAGTTAATGTCTTTCAGAGAAGGCAGTCTGCCATCATCACCTTGTCTGGCCTATATGTGACTCCAGACTCTCAGCAATGTAGTTGACTCGTGACGACTGTCAGAAGTGGCCTAGCAGACTATTCAGTTTCAAGGGCAACTAGGGACAGACAATTAATGCTAGCCAGTGACACCAATGCCCCATGAATGAATAATTTTTAAAAATCCAGCTCATTAAATAATGTTCACAATAGGAGGAAAAATACTAGAATTTCAGATGCAATTTAAATATGCATACAAATGGAAAAATGTGAAAATCATGCAAGATAACATGTTGAGTCTTTTTATTTGAGGCTTAAGGTTCTGGTTCTGACAACTTTCAGTCATGGATATGAAAGTATTGAGTCAAATAACTGTGATTTCTCTTGCAGTGAATATTCACTGGATTCAGGCCAAATCCATGAGAAAATTGTAAATAAGAAATGTCACTCAAATCTTCAATAAAGGATCAAGGGTGAAGAATCAAATTATAGTAATGTAAATAACTTGTGCACTGTTCAGAAAATATTTTAAAATATTTTCTGCATTAATATAAGAGTATCTCAACAGACTTGCAATCATCTGAGGCAGTCAGTGTTGTCTGTTACTAACTAATTGATTCTTTGACATGGGAAATATAATAGACTGGGGAGAGACACTGGATATTATCTACCTATATTTCAGAAAGTGAATTAATTTTGTTGACTTAATAAACAGGCTATTTCATTAGGTCCAAACCTTTGGGATAGATGAAAATGTATTAAAATGGATTTCCAGATGTTTGGTTAGTGGATAACCATGTGTAATGAATGGGCAGAGATTTTGCTCAACAACTAGTTGTCAGTGGATTATCACAAAGTTCAATGATAGGATCATTGTTGTTTAGAATTTTATCATTGATCTAGAGAATGGTATTGCTTTCAACGGTTCCTTTGCTATGGTTTGGAAATGGTAACTGGAGGAATGGTAAATACAAACAGTGTTGCCAATTTCACATGTCATAATGAATGATTGTAATCTATATTGAGTACGTTTTTACTGCCTCTCTCTCTCTTTCATATTAGGATGAAGACAGTCCATAATAGGGCAGAAAGAGTCAAGAAGGCTGGTGGGCCGCACAACATCCTAGTCCTTTTTGTGGAAAGCATCTGACTCTGACTGTGACCAAGTCCCTGGATTGTGATCTGAGGCTGCCCTTGATTTATTGAGCTGGAATCCCTTGATGAAAGACTCGATTAAGTTGACTGAGGCCTGCTGACAACCACAATAAACTTCCTGGCTTTGAGCCTGCACTCACAGGCAGAGCAGTACAACAGTACTTTAAACCTGGTATTTCTGGCCATGGGGGAAAAGCAGAAAAGTGCAAGACAGGGTTGCTATCTGCATCCAGGTAGGCTCAGCGTATGTGAACTCCATAGCAGCAAGTGAACTGCCTTGCAGAGACAATGACCTTGTGGTATTATCACAAGTATTCATCCAGAAACCCAGTTAATATTCTGGGGGCCTAGCTTCAAATCCCATCATGGTAGATGATGGAATTTGAATTCAACAATCTGGGATTCAGAGTCTAATGGTCACCATGAAGTCATTATTCATTGTCAGGAAAAATCCACCTATTTCACAGACGTTCTCCAGCGAAGGAAACAGCCATCCTTACTGCCCTGGCCTCCATGTGACTCCAGGTATACACCAAAATGGTTGATTCTTAACTGCCCTCTGGGAAATTAGGAATGAGCAGTGAAGAGCCATGACAGTTCTTGGTGAGAGCCCTGATCAGACTTTACCTCAATTATAGCTGAGAGATCGGATGTAGACACTGCTGTGATTGCAGAAGTGGGATACATGGGAGGTACCTAGGGTTGTATGATATGTAATGTACCTCAAATGTCTGGAATCTCTCCATAACAAGTAAAAAAAAACACGTTAGCTTTACCTATTGCCCTAGGTGTAATTGTTCTTAAAGGATAACCTCTAAAAATGATATTGTCAAATCCATAATGGTATGGATATTCTGATGCTCTGCTTTTATTTTAGTAGTAGTCCTACACAATCTACTAACACTTATAGATACACAGAGATGTACAGCATGGAAACAGACTAGCATCAAATGTGCTGGTCTTATTAAATGTTGAGATTTTCCTATCACCTGACATTACAGATTACAGATTACATTACAGTGTGGAAACAGGCCCTTCGGCCCAACAAGTCCACACCGACCCGCCGAAGCACAACCCACCCATACCCCTACATTTACCCCTTACCTAACGCTACAGGCAATTTAGCATGGCCAATTCACCTGACCTGCACATCTTTGGATTGTGGGAGGAAACCGGAGCACCCGGAGAAACCCACGCAGACACGGTGAGAATGTGCAAACTCCACACAGACAGTCGCCAGAGGCGGGAATTGAACCCGGGTCTCAGGCACTGTGAGGCAGCAGTGCTAACCACTGTGCCACCGTGCCGCCCATGTAAGACATGTGTGACATGTCTTACATAACGGTCTCCCCTTCCTCATCAGATCTCTGTTTTTGACATTATAACAGTCTGGAACTCCTTCAGACTCTACCTAAGTGTTAACTTACTTAACTTTGCATCTGTTTCGTGAACCTCAATTAATGCAGGCAGATTAAACATCTCTTTTGAACTATCCTCATTCTTAAATAGAGTTTCAGCTACCTCAACATCCACTTGCAGTATGGTTGTGACCTCAAATGATGGACTCTGTTTAATCATTGCTCTGGTCAGCATGCATGATGGAAAATTACCCTGAACCTGTTCCTGCAACTGTTCTGTCTCTCTATCCTCAAATGGAATTGATTGCAGGCAAAGCTATGAATTATATTCCTGCCAAACTCTTCCACAGGAGTAAAACAATTCATTTTTTAACTGCCCCCCCAACTACTATTGATCCAGATGACAAGTCATACTTTAATTAGATTTTATACAATGGAACTAGGAAATTCTGTCCATCAATCCTATTTACCAACACTTTGGTCTTTAATTAACTTTCTGGAAGGAACACTAGATCCTTCTCTAACAACATAGTAGCCCTTATACCCTTTAATATATTTATGTTGTGTACTTCTTTTGAAGAGAAAGGGGTATCTTCCCTTTAGATAATAACCTCACATGTCTCTTATCTGCATTATGTAATTCATCTGCACTCACAGCTGTGTCTACCTCCAATCTCTTAGTTGTAGTTAAGCCACAATCTTATCTGTGGCCTTGTCATTCTGAGTTTTCTATTCATTAGTTTTTTATGACCTCCAGCAAGTCCCATGGGTTTCCTTTGCACTTCCTGTATTCTGAACAAATGTGTCCCACCTTGTTCTAACAGGAACACCTTGGATTTTCACCACCACCTTCAGTACTTTCCCTTCTGAACTGACAATGAGACTGGGGTATTTTCAATTGTTCCTTCCTTACTTTGGCTACTTGCCTTGCTCCCCCCCCCTCCCATTTCCTATCCATTTCAAATTTATGAGGAGAACAGAAAGGATGCTTCTTGTAATTGTCAGCCAGAATTACCACCTGCATAGCAGCCACAACCCTTTGTTCATCAACTTGAGTTCTTATTCCAATGGTAGTGAGATTTTTTAAGTTCTCGAAGGGAAAAATAATTCTGAAAACCTTCATACATGGCTTTACTTTTTATTATCCTTTTATCCAGCTGTCAAAATTACTTAACTTACCCCTTTCAAATTCAATATAGGTTTACCCAGGCTGCTGCCTTAAATTCTGGAACCTTTGCCTGTGTACATCAGGTAGTGCTACATGTAAAACCTCACCATTGTATAAACATAAGCACCATCTTTGGTCCAAGTCATTTGCCGACTCATTTTCTGGAATGACACAAAGAATGCCTCCACGCACTTTTCTTCAAATTTTGGTTAGGCCTGTGCCATTTTAAACATTTCCTTACGAAGCTTCAAATTATAGTTTAAATTATTCCCACTAGAGCCCCGATCAGTACTTGTTATCTTTTATTTGTTCTTCTTCATTTTAAGCTTATATGCATGTTCCATTGTTTTACCTTTCACTTGCACTTGTACTTTTCTCATGCCCGTTTTCAGTTTACGTAATTCCATCTCCCTTGTCTTCTCTTGCAAATTCGGAATTTCATCTTCATTTTCATTTTCTGCTTGTAGCCAAGCCACTTTTACTGAAACGGATTATCACTTGATCAGTTATCTCAGTAACCAGGAATATGTGGCCTTTTTTTTAAACTGCTTTAAACCTAATGTCACTCAATGTTACCTTGGATATACCCACAAGTCAATGAACCATGATTTTGAAATTTCCTTTAAGCCTGATGAGTTAATATGATTTGGCAGCCATTGCGGAGACATGGTCACAGGATGGTCATGACTGAGAGTTAAAGATCCAGGGGTCCCAGACTATTCAGAAGGACAGACAGGAAGGTAAGGGAGGTGGGGTAGCTCTGATATTCAAGCATGACATGACGGTGGTGCTGAGAGATGATATAGGTTCTATGGAGAATAAGGCTGAATCTATTTGGGTGGAAACTAGAAACTTTAAGAAGAAAAAAGTCATTGATAGGCACAGTGTATAAGCCACCAAATAATAACATCACATTAGGGTGGGCAATAAACAATGCAATAATAAATGCCTGTAAAAATGGTACAGCAATTGTGGGGAATTTTAATCAACATGTAGATCGGTCTAACCAGCTCCGTCACAGTAGCCTTGAGGAGGAATGCATGGCCAAGTGAGGACTGCAGACGCTGGAGATTAGAGTCAAGATTAGAGTGTTGCTGGAAAAGCACAGCAGGTCAGGCAGAATCCGAGGAGCAGGAAAATCAATGTTTTGGGCAGGGGCCCTTCATCATGAAGGGGTCCTGCCATAACATCGATTTTCCTGCTCAGTTATGGCAGGACCCCTTCATGATGAAGGGCTCCTGCCCGAAACATCGATTTTCCTACTCCTCGGATGCTGCCTGACCTGCTGTGCTTTTCCAGCACCACTCTAATCTTGAGGAGGAGTTCATTGAGTGTATCCGTGATAGTTTTTTTTTGAACAGTACGAGGGAGCAAGCAATTCTACATCTGGTCCTGTGTAATGAGACGGGAATAATTAATGACCTCATCGTCAGGGATCCTTTTGGAAGGAGTGATTACAGTATGGTTGAATTTGGAATAAAGATGGAGAGTGTGAAGATAAAATCCAATACCAGGGTTCTGTGCTTAAACAAGGAAGACTATAATAGAACGAGGGAGGACTTAGCTAATGTAGACTGGAAACACAGATTTTATGGTGGGACAGTTGAAGAGCAGTGGAAGACTTTCAAAACAATTTTTCAAAGTGCTCAGCTAAAGTGTATTCCAGTGAAAAGGAAGAACTGTAAGAAAAGGGGTAATCTGCAATGGATGTCTAAGGAAAAATGGAGGCTATCAAATTGAAAGAGAAGGCATACAAAGTGGCTAAAAACAGCATGAAACTAGATTAGGAAAACTTCAAAGGTCAACAGAAAGTCACAAAAAGAGCTATAAAGCAAAGATATAAGATAGAACATGAGAAAAAAAAACTAGCACAGAATATAAAGACAGTTAGCAAAACTTTCTATGAATATATCAAATGAAAAAGAGTGGCTAAAGTAAACGTTGGTCCTTTAGAGGTTGAGAAGGGCATTTAGTGATAGGATATGATGAAATGGCCGAAGCATTGAACAGGTATTTTGTATCGGTCTTCACAGTGGAGGACATAATAACATGCCTGTAATTGGCAAAGAAACAAAGGTAGATGAGGACCTGGAAACAATTATTATTATGAAAGAGGTAGTGTTGGGCAAGCTAATGGAGCTAAGGATAGAGAAGTCTTCTGGCCCTGATGGAACACATCCCAGGGTAATGGCACTGGTAGTAATTTTCCAAACTTTGCTGGACTCTCGGGCAGTCCCAGCAGATTGGAAAACAGCAAACGTGACACCACTGTTTAAAAAGGCAGGTCAACAAAAGTTGGGGAATTGTAGACCAGTTAGCTTAACCTCTGTAGTGGGGAAGATACTTGAGTTTATTATCAAGGAAGAAATAGCAGGGTATCTTGATAGAAATTGTCCCAATGTGCAGACACAGCATGGATTCATGAGGGGCAGGTCATGCTTAACAAATCTTTTGGAATTCTGCAAAGACATTATGAGAAAGGTGGACAATGGGGACCCAGTGGATGTGGTATACCTAGATTTCTAATAGGCCTTCGACAAGCTACCGCACAAGAGGCTGCTGCATAAGCTAAAGGTGCATGGTGTTAAGGGTAAAGTATAAGCATGGATAAAGGACTGGTTGACTAACAGGAAGCAAAGAGCTGGGATAAATGAGTGCTATTCTGGCTGGCAATCAGTAACTAGTGGTGTGCCTCAGGGATTGGTATTGGGACCACAATTATTTGCAATTTATATAGATGATTTGGAGTTGAGGACCACGTGTAAGATGTCAAAGTTTGCAGATGACATGAAGATAAGTGGCTGAGCAAAGTGGGCAGAGGACTGTGAAACTTTGTAGAGGAACATGGATACTTTGAGTGAACGGGCAAAGACCTGGCAGACAGAATGTTAATAAATGTGAAGTCATCCATTTTGGTACAAGTAACAGTAAAACGGATTATTACTTGAACAGTAAGAAGTTGCAGCATGCTGCTATTTAGAGGGTGTCCTTGTGCATGAATCACAGAAGGCTGGTCTGGAAGTACAACAATTAATTAGGAAGACAAATGGAATTTTGTCCTTCATTGCTAAAGGGATTGAGTTTAAAAGCAGGGAGGTTATGTTGCAGCTGCATAGGGTGCTGGTGAGGCCATACCTGGAGTACTGCGTGTGGTTTTGGTCTCCTTACTTGAGAAAGGATGTACTGGCACTGGAGGGGGTGCAGAGTAGGTTCATAAGATTGATTCTAGAGTTGAGGGGCTGGCTTATGAGGAGAGACTGAGTAGACTGGGTTATATTCATTGGAATTCAGAAGAATGGGCGAGGGGGGTCTTATAGAAAAATATACAATTATGAAGGGAATAGATAAGATAGAAGTAGAGAGAATGTTTTCACTGGCAGGTGAAGCTAAGATAAGAGGGCATAGCCTCAAGATTGGAGGGAGCAGATTTAGGACTGAATTGAGAAGGAACTTCTTCACCCAGAGGGTTGTTAATCTATGGAATTCCTTGCTCAGTGAAGTAGTTGACATTACTTCAGTAAAAGCTAAGGTAGATTATTTTGAACAATAAAGGAATTAAGGGAGACGGTGAGAGTGGGTAAGTGGAACTGAGTCTATGAAAAGATCAGCCATGATCTTATTGAGTGGCGGAGCAGGCTCGAAGGGTCAGACAGTCTACTCCTGCTCCTAGTTCCTATATTCTTATGTTGCCACCTCCAATCTGTTCAGCTACTTGAGAAACTACTACACAGCTTTTGGCAAGCAAATAATACCTGTCTCATTGATAACTATCACTAGTGCATAGAATAATCAACATATTATTGCCACCCAAAGTTGCAGCAGTACAGCCAAACCATCTGCAATTCTAACTTTGATTAAAGCTTTTTCAAATCATTGTTTCCAATGCTTGTCATGGGTATTAGGTTACTCACTTTAAAACTGCTGCCACTTATTGTGTTTTTTTTTAAGCAGCTTTTCACATTTCCGTCCCCAGATTTAAAAAAACACAAAAAACACAGTCCTTATACATAATGATTTGAATATACTTTCTGTGTGGAAAGAATTCCACCAATTTATAATCCTCTGAGAGAAAGAAATCCCCCTTATCTCTGTCTTAAATGGAATGTTTACCTTTATTTCTAAGGGAATAGAGAAGTAACTATACAAGGTATTAATCAGCCCACAGCTGGGATACTGTGAACAGTGTTAGTCTTCTTATCTAAGAAATGATATACTGGCATCCTTTGTTTCTCTGGCCTGAGACTCACCCATAAAAGGAAACAACAGCTTTACATCAGCCCAGGCAAGCCCCTTAAGAATCTTAAATGTTTAACTAAGATTATGTCTCATTCTCCTAAAGTCCAATGAATAAAATCCCAGCCTACTTACTCTCTTCTCATAAGAAAATCCCACCATGACAAGGATCAATCCAGTGATCCTTCTCTAGTTTGTCTCCCATGCCAATATGTCACATTTTTCCATATTATTGTTCATCTGTCAATTTTTTTCTCACTCATCTAATCTATCTGTATCCTTCTGTAGACTCCTCCTTGTCAACCTCATTACTTTCCTTCCCATTATTCTGTAACATCTGCAAAACTGGCTATAGTACATTTATATAGGGTCACAGAGTCATAGAGATGTACAGCACAGAAACTGACCTTTCCATCCAACTCGTCCATACCGACCACATATCCCAACCCAATCTAGTCCCACCTGCCAGCACCTGGCCCATATCCTTCAAACCCTTCCTATTCAGATACCGATCTAGATGCCTTTTAACTGTTGTAATTGTACCAGCCTCCACCACTTCCTCTGACAGCTCATTCCATACATGTACCACCCTCTGTGTGAAAACGTTGCCCCTTAGGTCTCTTTTATATCTTTCCCCTTTCACCTTAAACTTATGCCTTCTAGTTCTGGACTCCCCGACCCCAGGGAAAATACTTTGTCCATTTATCCTATCTATGCCCCTTATGATTTTATAAACCTCTTTAAGGTCACCCCTCAACCTCCGATGCTCCAGAGAAAACAGCCCTCGCCTATTCACCCTCTCCCAACAGCTTAAATACTCCAACCCTGGCAACATCCTTGTAGATCTCCCCTGAACCCTCTCAAGTTTCACAACATCCTTCCAATAGGAAGGAGACCAGAATTGCACGCAATATTCCAAAGGTGGCCTAATCAATGTCCTGTACAGCCGCAACATGACCTCCCAACCCCAGTACTCAATACTCTGACCAATAAAGCAAAGCATACCAAATGCCTTCTTCACTATCCTATCGACCTGGGACTCCACTTTCAAGGAACTATGAACCTGCACTCCAAGGTCACTTTGTTCAGCAACACTCCCTTGGACCTTACCATTAAATGTATAAGTCCTGCTAAGATTTTCTTTCCCAAAATGTAACACTTCGCATTTATCTAAATTAAACTCCATCTGCCAATCCTCAGCCCACTGGCCCATCTGATCAAGATCCCATTGTAATCCAAGATAACCTTCTTCACTGTCCACTACACCTTCAATTTTGGTGTCATCTGAAAACTTACTAACTGTACCTTCACATGCAAATCATTAAATAAATTATGAAAAGTAGTGGATCCAGCACTGACCCTTGTAGCACTCCACTGGTCACAGGCCTCCAGTCTGAAAAACAACCCTCCACCACCACCCTCTGTCTTCTACCTTTGAGCCAGATCTGTATCCAAGTGGCTAGATCTCCCTATTTTCCATGAGATCTAACCTTGCTAATCAATCTTTCCTGACTTTGGGTTTTTCAATCTACTCCATAGCTAACTAAGTACTATTGATGTCTATTCACTGTTAGAATTTAGGACAGACAAGTTTTATTCAGCAAAATCCCACAAACTGCATATGAATGACCAGATCATCAGTTTCCTTGATGTTAGACACCACTGACATCAAACATTTCCCTTCACAGCTGTTAGCTGACCTGCTATGCTTCTTCAATATTACCTGTTTTTGACTAAACTCTACTTCAAATCATTTTGAATCATTAAAATGCATTGATGTGATTTTGTCTTTACCAACAGAGTGTTTGATTTGATTTGATTGATTTATTGTCATGTGTATTGAAGTACAGTGAAAAGCGTGATTTCCAAGCAGTACAGGTATATCATAGTAAGGAGGATGTACAGATCAAAAAGATTTAGAGAGGGGCATACAGGTTGCATTGCACAGGGCATGCACTAGGTGAGATCAACATTAGCAAAATTTAGCTATGTTTAGATATGTTTTTATTCCCACTCAGTGTCCAGATTACTTTTTAGATTCTGCTATCATCACCTTCCCACTTAATCCATACCCCCACGATCTCAAATCACCACCACCACCTCAGCATTGCCCTTTTTAAGATCAGCACTGTTTCCAAATCACTCTTTATGTATTTTATTTATCTATATTTGAGCATTAACACCTTTACAAAAGGTCCAGCTGGAATACCAGCTGATGTTGTCTTCTCGGCCTCAAACATTTTATGTTCTAGGTGCTAAATTGTGCTTATTATAGCTGCACTGTGATCATTTGGCTTACTTTCCTGACACCTGTCAGTTATGCTATTGTACGTTAGAAATTGCCAAGTCCTTGCAGTTGGTGGTTTAATTTGATTTAAAAGTGGTTTAAAACTTTGAAAGGCAAAACAATCCTTAACAGTTAAGAAATAGAAGAAGAACATCCACATTGTCTAAGAGAAGTGTGTGATGTTAATATTTGTTTACCAAGTGGTCCCACTTATCGTAAGCTACATCCAGCATTGGATGGAAGAAAGGCAAAAGTTAACAGCAATGTGAAATGCTGCCCTTATCTTAATGGGTACCAGTTAAATGGGATAAATTTAGTACAAGTCAAATGGTCTCAAGAAAAGCTCGAAGGTTTATAGACCTGCAATGTTTACGGATGTTTAATTTGCAGATAATGACTACCCCATGAATATTTCCGGCTTTTTTGTTTCCATTTATAAGTTTTTACGTCTGCATTTTTAAAAAACATTTTAGTTATCTCTTTGCCTCTTAATTTTTCAGGGAAAGATAGAAGTACTCAGTGTAACTGAGTTAGATAGTAGAAAAACAGAAATCATTAGCAGAATTCAATACCTTGTGCTTATTGACAAATATTAGCTCCCACATATCGATAAAATTCTGATCTCTGTTTTCAAATCCTGCCATAGCTTGAGCCTTCCTTATTTCTGTAACCTTTTACAGTGCTTGGGACATTTTCCTATGTGAAAAGCGTAATATAAATGTAAATCGCGGGTATGCAGCTAGGGTGAACATGGCTGTCAGGGCATTGTTTTGATCATTTGTTTGGAACTAAGAAGTAGTCCTTGCCACCAGGGTAGATGCCAATTGATCTATTCTCCTATTATTGTTCATGAGCTAACTGACAGGTCAAAAACCAGCAGAGATCTAAAATATTTCAGATTGGGTCTGCTCAGGTATCAGTTTATCAGATCTGCTAATGAGAGCTAACACAGTTCCAATCTTGGATTAGTGGTGCTGGAAGAGCACAGCAGTTCAGGCAGCATCCAAGGAGCAGCAAAATCGACGTTTCGGGCAAAAGCCCTTTTACCTACAGGAATCCCTTTTACCTACAGTTCCAATCTTCTATTACCATTTTGTTAATCTCTGCCTTCAGGATGTGTGCTATCTGAATATTAAGTAACTGGTTACTGCAGATAACAAGGAGAAGGAGATCCTCAGCAACAGCATAGTGTCACTGTGATGTTGACTGTTTTCAAGACATCAATATTTATTTCCTCAGGTTCCCTCGCTTCCATGTATTTCTCCACAGTAAATACCAGCATGAAATATCATTTATTATATCTCCGATCTCTTGTGATCCCACTCACAGATGATCGAGACATGGACACAGTGAGTATGAAATTCCTCATAATACTGTGTACAATTCTAGTCGCCTGATATTGGAAAGGTATTGTGAAATTGTAAAAAGTGCAGAAAAGATTTACCAGGATGTTACCAGGAGTGGAGAGTTTGAGTTATAAGGATATGTTGGCTAGGCAGGGACTTCTGTCCCTGGAGCACAGGAGGTTGAGGGGTGACCTGATAGAGGTTGATGAAATCATCAGGGGCATGGATAAAGTAAATAGCAATGGTCTTTCCCTTGGGTAGAGGAGTTTAAAATTGGAGGGCATAATTTTAAGGTGAAAGAAGAAAGATTTAAAAGGGACCTGAAGGGCAACTTGTTCACACAGAGGGCGATTTGTATGTGGCATGCACTGCCAAAGGAAGTGCTAAATGTGGTTAGCGGCAACATTTAAAAGACATTGGGCAGGTACTACAAGTAGGAAAAGTTTAGAAGGATGTGGAACAAATGCAGCCATATGGGACTAGTTTAGTTTGGGATATCCAGTTGGCATGGACAAGTTGGACCGAAGGGTCTGTTTCTGTGCTGTGTGATTCCATGACTCCATGACTCTGTCTATTTCTGCTCCCACCATCTCCTAACCAGACCATGGATCCATAACAATGTGTTTTTGTTAGTTGTGTGTATAGAACCTCAACAGAGGCTCTGCATTGTGATGGGATGCCAAGTTCTCAGTTATTGTGTTAATGTTGTAGTGTGTCTGCAGTCCCTTTAAACGAGGTACCTTTAAAGACTCCATGTGTTGTATTGATATGACCCTGCTTGCCAGTTGGGGTGGCACGGTGGCTCTGTGGTTAGCACTGCTGCCTCACAGTACCAGGGTCCCAGGTTTGATCCCAGCCTTGGGTAACCATCTGTGTGGAGTTTGCATATTCTCCCCGTGTCTGTGTGGGTTTCCTCTAGGTGCTCCATTTTCCTCCCACAGTCCAAAGATGTGCAGGTTAGGTGAATTGGCCATGGTAAATTTCCCATAGTGTTAGGTGCATTAATCAAAAGGAAATAAGTCTGGGTGGGTTACTCTTCAGAGGGTCGGTGTGGACTTGTTGGGCAGAAGGGCCTGTTTCCACATTGCAGGGAATCTAATCTAGTCAGCTATGGATTTGCAAGCTGTACACGCAGAAATCCGTTGCCTTGTTGTAATGTCTGCTTCATAACACATAATGTGATTTATCTTAAATAAAGTAACCTACAGAATTAATTAATCCCTGGTGAGTGATTGATTACTAGACCAATGTCATTATCATGAAATTGTAAACAGCAATGGAAAACAATACCGATGAGACCAAGCAAGCTTGAACAGTCAGAAGCAAAGTAATCTATAGGTGAAACGCATGGTTAAACGTTTCAAATCATGCTAAGGTGCATAAACTAACCCACAATATCTTTGTTACAACATAGGTGAGTGTAGAAAACATATTTTGCTAGTAACAGACCAATTTCTGATGAGAGGCCAGTTTACTGACTTGAGAAAGGAGAATAATCAGGTTGTATGTCAGATTTAATAGAAGCAAGAGAAGGTCAACAGCATACTGTTAGATTGCCCACAAATTTCTCCAGTTGAAATTGGGTTATAGCAGACCTTTTAACAGAACTGAAAATGTTTAAATGGCATTCAGAGCTATGGTTTCTAGATTCAAGCCATTATGACTTGCTCAGCAAACAGGAGAAAGATCCGCACAGAATTAACACATCAATATTAACAGCCAAAGAGCTAAATGCCCCTGAAACATATGAACTGTGTTAAAAGATCAATTCAGAGTCAAATTATAGTTCTGTGTATTATACTTCAATCAATTACATTTCAGTCAGATTATATTTCAATCAATTTTGAAATCATGTGACAGGAAAGGTCATTTGACAGGCAACACACAAGAATAAGAGCTGATTCGGCTGCACAGAATCATGCACTAACCCAAACAGACTGCGAATGAGAAATATCTTCATCATACAATAAAGATCAATGGTATTTCATAAGAGGCAAACAAATGAAGTGATCATCAAACCAGAATACAATAGGAAAAATGCATGTGCTTCACACTCTTAATACAGTAGCAGACATCAGCTTTATCACATTTTCATGAGTGTTTGTAAAAATACAAATTATCACTCCTTAAAAAAACTGATAATTGTTATTGGCTAAAATTGACAAATCTGCAATTGCTGATATATCACTCCTGCAAATGCGAAAAGAAAAAGTACCTGCAGTTAGGAAGCCATGATGAACCCAACAAGTGTAAAATTTGCAGCATACAATGGTTCACCAGTTTCCTGTTGCAGGTTCAGTAGTGCTGGAATACAAGTAAAATCAAGCTTCCTGGTGTCACAAAGGTTCTGCATGGCAAATGTGGCTGAATGTAATTGTAATTGCAGACACTTGACAGAGTAGATGCAGGGAGATTATTCCTCCTTGTGGGAGAGTATAGGACCAGAGGGCATATTCTCAGAGTAAGGTGTCAACATTTCAGACAGAGATAAGGATTTTTTATTTCTCTCAGAAGGTAGTCAGTCTATGGATTCTTTACCGCAGAGGGCTGTTGAGACTGGGTTATTAAGTATATTCAAGGATGAGATAGACAGATTTTTAATTAGTAAGGAAATTAAGGGTTATGAGGATAAAACAGAAAAGTGAAGTTGATGATTATCACATGATATATGTCCCAATACACTGAATGGCCTACTCATGTCCCAATGTCTTATAATCATATGAACCTAAGCATGATATACAGGCAATCAAACAGCCACTGAAGGAGCATATTAAAGAGATTTCAAAGCTAAAACCAAAAAAACTAAGTTGGAAAAGCTGGACAATTATTGGAGCAGGATTTGAAGGAGAATATAAACTGGACCAAGACTAGGGGCTGATTTTTTTTCACTAAGTGTGAGTCATATCAGGTTTTTGGAAGAACACTTGCCATATGATCTAATGATGTTTCTTGATGGACTTTACCTAACCTTCCCATTAAATACCTACCCCATCTCATGGTTCCCCTCTCATTTGATTCGATCATTGTCTTACCATGTGCCACTCCTGGAACAATTCACCACTCTCCAGACATCCGCTGAATGTTTGGCATCCTTTGTGCCCATGCCATCTTTCAAAGGCCATTTCAAAGGTGCCCTTGAATTTTATCTTACATGGCAGGCAAGGGGAATCTTGTTGCCCCAATTTGGAGCAGTTGCAGGACAGGGTGATGGAGAGGTGGAGTATTCTCATCCCAGAAGACCAGCAGTTGATACCATGACAGTGGACTCATGCCAGTCTGTTCCAAAGTTTTCACCTGGGTCAGTGCAGTCTCAAACATTTGCAGGAATGCACAGCAGTAGAAAAAAACTGTTTAATGACATTCTTCCCCTCCACCCCCCAGCCCCCCAACTGTGAGGAAATAAACTCTGAGGCGCGTCGGTGCCAATATCTTCTCTCCGCTGCCATCACTTCATTTCTGTACCGCAGCCAACTCATGCTCTACCTCTCTCATTATGACCTGCAACATCTTACCCCTCTCCTCACCCTGTACCCTCCCACCATACAATTCATGCTCTACCACTCTCACTATTTATCCGCAACATCTTCCCCCTCCTCTCACCTTCCCCCCTCCCCCCACTCACTCCCAATAGCACTAGCTCTGCATGCCCCCTGTGCTGTCTTCTCACTTGCTTGGGACACCGCCCACCAGTATCAAATGAAACAATTGTGCCAAATAAAAGCAAATTACTGGGGATGCTGGAATCTGAAACCAAAAGAGAAAATGCTGGAAAATCTCAGCAGGTCTGGCAGTATCTGTAAGGAGAGAAAAGAGCTGACGTTTCGAGTCTAACTGACCCTTGGTCAAAGCTTTGACCAAGGGTCAGTTAGACTTGAAATGTCAGCTCTTTTCTCTCCTTACAGATGCTGCCAGACCTGCTGAGATTTTTCAGCATTATCTCTTTTGGAAACAATTGTACCACCCATTTTCAGTTCTTTCTTTCTCTCTCTCTCTCTCTCTCTCTCTCTCTCTCTCTCTCTCTCTCTCTCTCTCTCTCTCTCTCTCTCTCTCTCTCATATTGCAGGAGAAAAGCAGCTCACAATATAGAACTGTAAGAGTGAAGATGGATTTGGGCTGCCCAATGTTTGACTCCTTACCCTTAAAATGGAGAGGATCCTGATTCTGACCAGTCTGAGCGATTAACTGACCGTTTCCAAGCCTTGGACTGGTGACTTTCTTCACGAGAATCCCTGTTTGAAGGCTGTCTATCCATACTTGACTGAGATCTGTTAACAATGATGACAAATTAGCTTTGAATCTGTATTAAACAGCACAGCAAGGCTGAAGTAATAAGAGCCTCTTGGCTAAGAAGTCAAAATATAATAAGACAAAGTAAGGCAATGCAATGCAAGACCAGGATGCAAGAATCAGGATCCTCTCCATTTTAAGGGTAAGGAGTCAAACATTGGGCAGCCCAAATCCATCTTCACTCTTACAGTTCTATATTGTGAGCTGCTTTTCTCCTGCAATATGAGAGAGAGAGAGAGAGAAAGAACTGAAAATGGGTGGTACAATTGTTTCCAAAAGAGATAATGCTGAAAAATCTCAGCAGGTCTGGCAGCATCTGTAAGGAGAGAAAAGAGCTGACATTTCAAGTCTCAGATTGAGTGAGCATTATGATAGTAAGCAAAGAGGCCTGAGATGCAGCTTGATCCAGTGCATGAGCTGCAGAGGTGTCTTTGAGGGGAAAGGTGACCTTGCAGTAACATTACAATGTCAGCTAATGATGCAGCCTGAGGTATATCATTTTAATGCAGAAGCACACTGTATACATGGATTCACAATGAGCCATGAGGTTTCCAGAGGTTGGCATCTTTTGGATGTCATTGTCTGTGAATGTGGGTGGCATAGTCAGTACCCATAGACTGTGACCTGAGATTTTGGACATGGAGGTCCTTTGGCGCAAGCAGTGAGCTGAAGTCATCAGGCACCTTCTCTAACTTGCATGTTGTGAATTCTTAGCTTGGGTCATCATGTTTGGTGAGTTAGATAGATGAATATTAATGAGGTGAATTGTGGCATTAATGTGCTGTTTAGGAAGCTGCAATCCTCTTGAACTAGCAACTTCTTGTTGCCTTGCAAGAAACTTGCCTCATGACTTGTCAATTGCGTAAAAGATGCAGCGGGATGTTCTTGACATTCAGATAGGCTTCCAATCCAGACCGTCTAACTCTGTCACTCTTGACTGTGGGCAATCAATGGCACATCAGGACATAACGGCAAATTGCCAATATGTCAAATTCATAGGCTCATTTGTCATTTTACACAGTTAAACATTCTCCTGGAAAAGTAGAGGATGTTGGATATGCACCTAGCTTTTAATCGTGTTTATAATTTGCAACTCTTTCTTGCCAATTACTCTGCTGTTAGTATGCAAGCTGCACACACAGACAAGTCAGTTTGTTGCTGTAATGCTAATTTTATAACTTATAATGCATTTAATATCTTGAAGAAACTAACCCACAGAGTTAATCAACCCCTGACCACTAATGCTTTACATGACTCTAATACCTCCTCATATTGTTTGGTGTCAGATTTTGCTTTATAATGTCACTGAAGCACTTTGGGACCTTCAGGCAGTTCTCCTTCAGAACCACAACACTGCTAAACAGAACTGGGTGAAATGGACTCTGCTACCGTAACTTCACTGGAGATCCTGCATAATTGCCAGAGACTAGGAAAAGCTGCTTAACAATGTTAACTAACAGATATTTATCTTGCCTATCCAGTATCTTGAATCATTCAATAAGATCACCCTGAGCTTTCTCTTCCATAATGTTGATATTTCCAGTTTCTGTAGGTTCCCCTCATAACTCAGGTGCCTAATCCCAGCTATCAATTGTCCTTCACTGTAATCTTTCTAATGCTGAGTTCTGATTCTCAATATTTTGACTGACTAAATTTCTGCACAATAATCCTAAAGGGAAAATATCAACACTCTGTATTAAACTTGAATCAGTTTCAGTGATTTCTGTCTGGTATTTAATATAAATAGACTTGATTTTGGAAAAGGGTGGGATTTCCACAAACTTCATCAAATGAATAAAAACACAGCAGCAGGTTATTTACAGGAATCTATAACAATATATAAGCAATATATTAATGCTTGGTTGTCTGAGTGTAGGACTTCAGAGAGCACAAAATGGAATTTAGTGAACAGAAAATGATATAAGGTATGACTTTCATATGTTGATCTCCAGAGTCCCTACAAAATGTGCACCATCAGCATAAAAACAGAACACCACATAACTGATCATCTCAGTTAATGCTTATTATTAGCAGAGCCAAGAATGAAGTGATTCCACCATTTGTAAACAGACCTGAGGTAAAAGATGAGCAGAAACTCCTCGATTGTCAAAACCACGATCAGAGATTGGAGGAGCTAAAATAGGCCCACAAACTGAGAAAATAAAAACTGAAAGAACTGCGGATGTTGGAATTCAGAAACAAAAATAAAAATGACTGGAAAAGCTAGCAGGTCTGGTAGGATCTGTGAAGAGAAATCAGAATTAATGTTTCAGGTCGAATGACCCTTCTTCAGAACCCACAACCTGACCTATCAAATCCCGAGCCCTCATATGCCTCCTGTCTTTTTTGTGGAGGCTGGACAGGGATTGTGGATGGGTTATTTGCCCACATGTATCAAGTAGATGAAAAGGTTATTTAAAGGGCACTACATAAAGCTGCAGGCAGAGGGCAAACTCAACTGCCTGGAGAGCACCTCCTACTGGCCAATTAATATTTTTGGGTGGTGTGGGCATGGGCAATATTCCAGGCAGATTCTGGCATCCTCCCTGCCCAACTGGGTGTAGGTACATGTCATTCTGCACAGCACCTCACCCTCACCCCCCCCCCGTCCAACACTAATGGATTGACAGCGAAACCACCTTTTTAGATTTTAAAAGGCTGAAGAAAGGGCATCTCCAAATTGAGGCGACCTCTTCTTTACTGACCCACTTTCAGACACTACTGCTGCTCCTTTCAAACTGAAATTCTTCTGACACCCCTCCACTGAGAGTCTACCCACTGTCCTTAACTGGACAACAAACTTTGTTGTTAACTAAGAGGGCATCCTGGTGAAGATCACAAAGTTTCACCAAGGGGGCAATGTAAGGACCTAGAAAACGTATTGACCTCTATTTCCTAGCCCCATGTGAGAATTCTGTTCTATATATTCTAGGCTGAAAATTCCAAACTGTTTTTTAGTATTTTGGACTTGAAATTTCCAAAAGTTAAATGAGGATCAGTTTTACATATGTTTTCTTTTCTTCGAGACTATATCGGAAATTCCAATCAAAGGAAGTGTTGGGATTTATTTTTCCCATCCTCTTGGTTGTGAGATCACTAATGAAGGCAGTAATGATGGAATCTCAAATTGTTACATTGATTGTGTGAATATATTGAATTATTTTGAAATCGGGTTCTGCAAAGCCATATCCAGATGACAATTGATCACAGAATCCCTACACTGTGGAAATCGGCCATTTGGCCTATTGAATCTGCACTGTTCCTTCCAAAGAGCATCCCACCCAGATCCAGCCCCACACCCTATCCACATAATCCCACATTATGGGGCAAACACTGCTAGCCACTGAGCCACTATGCCAACCTAAGAGAATAAGTGTTATGATCAACGCAAAAGTTGAACAGTCCTGGATTTTGTGATGTTCGTGATAAGTAAACTCTTAGCATTCACCATCATTAGGAAAAGTGATACCAATTTTGGGAGGGCAATAAGCTGGAATGGAAAATCTGTAAACGAATGGGAGTTTCCACCTTTAACCCACTGGTCATGCTGCAAAAACTTTAGTCAAATGTTATACCCTTTGGAATTTGGTGTAAGTTGTTTTTTAATGATGTACCAAGCTCAGAATCAATATTGAAGATCCTCCATGGTTCTGAGAAGCTGAGGTTATATTTGCAGAGCTTCAAATTATTTCCATTGTGATTTGAAACAAATCAAATGTTTAAAATTTGTTGTTGTTTATTTCTATATATTTAAGTTCCATCTTTATCTGTTCATAGTCATTTATTTGTTGAATGTAATTTTAGACATAATATGAAGTGTTTCAGTGATTTTACCTGTTGTTTGTGAGAATACTTAATTAGGATTGGCTGTATCCTATAGGCTGACATCATTGTCACTGCATATCTGGAAATTCCCTTGAGTTGGTGACAGGTCAGAATTGTCATGAGAAAAGGGGATATTTATCACACAACAACATCTGACCTCAGTGGGCAACCTTCCTCTACATCAATGGAGAATGCTGTGGCTTTACTGAAGAATTGACACTGTTTCATGAATAAGATGTGGAAGCCAAGTTTAAACCCAGCCAGAACAGACACGCTGCTTCAGCCAGGCCTTGGACAATCAACTTTTCACTGAAACCAGACAGGCCTGGAAGTGGCTGGCCAGGTTCTAACAGTCACATTGTTTCAGAGCAAACCATTGTTTCCACCTCCAGTGAACCTCCTTTGTTAGAAGAGTGTTACACAGACTTGGTGGCACCCAGCTCACGAGGAATAGTGTGACAAGGACAACAATGAGCAGTTGGAGTTTCAAAGCTATCCTCTGAAACCTCCAAATAGTAAAGTATTAGCTGATTGGATCTTTCTGCCCCTGCCAATGCTAGTACTGAGCACATGACATAGAATCTTCATGAAGGTTCAAAGAGGGGAATAAACGGGGCAACCTGCAGCCACAGCTCTCTCTGGGTTTTGCACCTTCTTCAATGGCATCTCCCAAGAGCGCATTCAACTAGCAGTCAAGCTGCACAGCATCTCCAGCTTCTTGTACCTTGAGGTCAGCATCATCAGACTGACCAGACCCAGAGAGACCACCTCAGTGAGATGGCCCAAGACCAGAACCAGCCCTAGATGAGAAGGGAAGCCCAGATCAATAACTACAGATCCTGAAACATCAGCCAACACCAAGGAACAACCTGTCCCAGCCTTATTGAATGGATATTACCAGTCTTTTCTGATAAACCATTTACATACAGCGGCCGGAACCTATCAAAAGGGTGTAGTGAATCCTTGGAAGCATGTGTCAGAAATAGACAGCTAGTGTAAATGTGAGACAGATTACTTAGATATTTAAAACTGTTCACTGAAGAGTCCTGTGAAGATATTGATAGAGTTTATTTAAAAGATAGTAGTAGAGTCTGATAAATATTTTAGAATCCCTACAGTGTGGAAACAGGCCCTTTAGCCCAACAAGTGTACAATGACCCTCTGAAGAGTAACCCACCCAGATCCCAACCCTATTGCCCCACATTTACCTCTGACTAATGCACCTAGCCTACACATCCCTGAACACTATGAGGGCAATTTAGCATAGCCAATTCACCTAACCCACACATCTCTGGATTGAGGGACAAAACCAGAGCACCCAGAGAAAACACACACAGGTACAGGGAGAATGCAGAAACTCCACACAGACAGTCAGCTGAGGTGGAGAATTGAACCTAGGTCCCTAATGTTGTGAGGCAACAGTGCTAACCACTGAGCCACTGTGTCTCATTGATTTTCTTCATTAAAGTATTCACTAACGTTGTGTTGAATCATCCCCTAACTCTATCCCCTTTGTCTATCTTACTGTGCACTGTGCCCAAGATAAAACGGATAACCACAAACAGATCAAGGTTTGTCAGGGTACATTTGCCTACCCTTTCACTAAACAGTAGAGTCACTAGACTACCTATGAATATCAGTCAAAAAAACCCTATGATTTTAATCATAGACATGAATCAATTGCAAACAAAAGCAAACAAAACAGCTCAGAAACATTTTTTCTATACATTCAGAATAACATTTTTCTTGAAAAGTGAAAGCAAATGAAAAGTCGGAGTGTTGTGTTGAGCTCTGGGTACCTTATTTAAGGAAGGATGTTAAAGCCCTAGAGAGAGAGAGTGCAACGGAGATTTCCTAGAATGTTACCTGAAATTAAAGGTTTTTGATACAAAGAAAACTTATAGAAATTTGGCTTATTCTCCTTGGAGCAGAGAACATTAAGAGGTGACCTTGTTGAGGTGTTCAAACAGATGAACAATTTTGACATGGTAAAGAAGGATATTCTTTTTCCACTCATGGGTATGTCAGTAATTAAGGGTCAGAATTTCAAGATTGTTAACACCATAGCTGGTTGTCAGACAAGGAGAATATTCTTTATTCAGAGAGTTGTTAGGATATGGAATGCACTGCCTGAGAGATCCATTGAGGTGAATTCTATAGCAAGTTTCTTAAGAGAACTGGATATATATTTGCAAGTGATTAATTTCGAGAGCTACAGAAATAGGACCAGAGAATGGGGCAAGCTAGGTAGCTCTTTCAGAAGCCAATATAGAAACGATGGGTCAAATGGCCTCCGTCTGTATTGAAAAATGCTATGTTTTCAAAATCAAATATCTAAATAGAGCCAAGTTAAGCACTCAGTAAATTGATTTTGTCTGGGACCAATAAATATCATTAGCAATCATTTTACAATTTAAGAAAACCAAATAAGTGAGGGCATTTAGATACTCAAGAAAGAGTACACACTCCCAAAGCATCCTTCATGAGCATAGAACTTGCCCAAAGAGTTTCACAGCCAATACAATATTTATTAAGTAAAACAGGAAGTGTTTGAAAAATGTTGCATCTTTTGTGGAGAGAGAAGCTGAGTTGTTGTTTCAAGTCCAAACATAACTTCTTCTGAAGTACTGAAGAATTGTGAAGTCTGGTTGAGAGTGAGGAAAGAAAACAGCAGTGAATTTATATCTAGCAGTTTCACAAACACCATTTAGCTAAATGATCAGATAATCTGATTTGGTGGTGTTGGTTGAAGGATGAATATTGATTATTGTCTTTAAAAGATGGTGCTCCGTTAAAGGTTATAGGCAATAAAAATAATTTGATGAAAATAGCCTTAGTAAATTTCTAGCTGGTGCTGTTTTGGTATGGAAAATATATTCATGGTGTCTGCTGACATGTAAAATGTGACCAGCATTAGCAACATTAGATGACACTTTGCTGAGATATTAGTCTGGACATTAGCAGCAGACACCACAAATATGCAGAGCAGGTAAAACATGACATCAGTCAATATATAAAGGCCAGCTCTTTTGTCTTCTTGCTGTCTACAAAGATGCAGCATCAGAAAATACAGATCCATGAATTCTATCCCAGAAAGAATCACTTATAAAATTAGTCAATGACTCATGCTGGTTTCACTCATCTTGAATATTTCAAAATGTCACTCCAGTATGACCAATACATTCGCTTCCAAGTATTTCCAGTTTTAAATTGCTTTATTTTCCCTCTGGGATATAAAAGGATCATTAGATATGCTCAGATTAGCTTCAGTTTAATTTCTCCTGGATTGCTCAGAAGTTGTGGAAGGGTTTCAAATTTTCTACTTCTATTTAAAGTTGCCAAAAAAAAGACCAAATTTTTTTCTGCATTGAAAAGGCCCTAGTTCTGACTTCAAGAGTTCTGGTCAGTCCATTGGGTCCTAGTCACGGGTGCCACGACCTTTCATTTTGCATAACAGTGTGAATGGGAGATTGTGCAGAGGCCAAGCAGAAGAGGACAATTGCTCACAATGTCAGGAGGAGGGAAGGAAGAAAGAACAGCTCCCAGCAGGAAGTCTTATCCATATAGTGCACTGACCACCATCTTCTAATGCTCTCCAGGAATAACAATAGTGTTGGAGAATTGGAAAACTGCTAATATGACATTGTTGTTTAGAAAAATATGACGTTACAACTGGAGATACTGATGTCATTCACTTTAGTAGCAAAAACAGGAAGGTAGATATCATGCTGCAATTATACAGGGCTTTGGTGACACTTCACCTGAAATATTGTGCCAGGTTATTGTCTCATTATCTGAGGAAGGATGTTATTCCTATAGAGGGAGTATAGCAAAGGTTAACCAGACCGATACCTGGGATGGCGGAACCAACATATGAGGAGAAGTTGAAATGGTTCGGATAATATTTGCTGGGGTTCAGAAGGGGAAATTGGACAGAAACTACAAAATTCTGACAGGGTTAAACAGTGTAGATGGAGGAAGGATGTTCCCAATGATGAAGGAATCCAGAACAAGAGGTCACAGTCTAGGGATAAGGGATAAGCCATGCATTGCTGAGATGAAGAGAAATTTCTTCATCCAGAATGTGGTGAGCCTGTGGAACTCTTTATTGCAAAAGTTGAATCCAGTCAAAACATTATATGATTCTAAAATGGAATTAGGTATAGCACTTGGGGTTAAATGGATTAAAGAGGATGAGGGAAAAGCGGGAACAGGGCATTGAGTTGGATAATCAGCTCTGATCATAATGAATACTGGAGTAGTCTCAAAGGACTGAGTGGCCAACTCCTGTTTCTTTTGCTTATGCTTCTATGCCATTCAGGTTAACCCTATTTGTCATTGAGTCATTCCTGATGAAGGGCTTATGCCTGAAATGTCAATTCTCCTGCTCCTCAGATGCTGCCTGACCTGCTGTGCTTTTCCAATACCACACTCTCGACTCTGATCTCCAGCATCTGCAGTCTTCACTTTCTACAAGTTAGAAGATTGCAATGATGGAAAGACAAAAAGCAATAGGTATATGCTTACACCATGTGCTGTTTTAAACGAGAGGTTTTGAGATGAATGTGAAGTGTATGAGTGAAGATAGACTGTTGGGACATATTATCATCTTCAGTGGTCTCAGCTGCATCTCTATAGCAATGGTCTGAGCCATGATTGTTCCAGTGATGATTATGAACATCTGATCCCTTTGCACTGAAGATATAAAGCCAAGCCTTCCTCCACTCAAGTTATGTGTCACCTTTCCCTGCAAGAGAGAGGTAAGTGTATAATTGAGAGCAGTGTGATGTGCTTAGATCCATCGTACCTGAATTACTGGCAGTGTGTGGAAACTGTTATATGTGAATGTGTGAGTTACAGTAGTGTGAGGGTGATGTGAGGTCAGAAATTTAAAGTATGATTCATGATTGATCGAGAACATTGGTAGAGATGGAAATGTGTTGCTGAAAAAGCGCAGCAGGTCAGGCAGCATCCAGGGAACAGGAGAATCGACGTTTCGGGCATTAGCCCTTCTTCAGGAATGAGGAAAGTTTGTCCAGCAGGCTAAGATAAAAGATAGGGAGGAGGGACTTGGGGGAGGGGCATCGGAAATGTGATAGGTGGAAAGAGGTCAAGGTGAGGGTGATAGGTCAGACTGGGGTGGGGGCGGAGAGGTCGGGAAGAAGATTGCAGGTTCGGAAGGCGGTGCTGAATTTGATGGATTTGACTGAGACAGGCTGGGGGGAGGGGAAATGAGGAAACTGGTGAAATCCGAGTTCATCCCTTGTGGTTGGAGGGTTCCTAGGCGGAAGATGAGGCGTTCTTCCTCCAACCGTCGTTTCGCTGTGGTCTGACGATGGAGGAGTCCAAAGACCTGCATATCTTGGTGGAGTGGGAGGGGGAATTGAAATGTTGAGCTACAGGGTGGTTGGGTTGGTTGGTCCGGGTGTCCCAGAGGTGTTCCCTGAAACGCTCCGCAAGTAGGCGGCCCGTCTCCCCAATATAGAGGAGGCCACATCGGGTGCAAAGGATGCAATAGATGATATGTGTGGAGGTACAGGTGAATCTGTGGCGGATATGGAAGTTTCCTTTGGGGCCTTGGAGGGAGGTGAGGGGGGAGGTGTGGGCGCAAGTCTTGCACCTCCTGCGGTTGCAGGGGAAGGTGCCGGGAGTGGAGGTTGGGTTGGTGGGGGGTGTGGATCTGACGAGGGAGTCACGGAGGGAGTGGTCTTTACGGAATGCTGATAGGGGAGGGGAGGGAAATATATCCTTGGTGGTGGGGTCCGTTTGGAGGTGGCGGAAATGTACATCTACTACAAACCAACCGACTCCCACAGCTACCTGGACTACACCTCCTCCCATCCTGCCCCCTGTAAAAACGCCATCCCATTCTCCCAATTCCTTCGACTCCGCCGCATCTGCTCCCAGGAGGACCAGTTCCAAAAACGCACATCCCAGATGGCCTCCTTCTTCAAGGACCGCAATTTCCCCCCCAACGTGGTCAACGATGCCCTCCACCGCATCTCTTCCACTTCCCGATCCTCCGCCCTTGAACCCCGCCCCTCCAACCGCCACCAGGACAGAACCCCACTGGTCCTCACCTACCACCCCACTAACCTCCATGTACAGCGCATCATCCGCCGCCATTTCCGCCACCTCCAAACGGACCCCACCACCAAGGATATATTTCCCTCCCCTCCCCTATCAGCATTCCGTAAAGACCACTCCCTCCGTGACTCCTTCGTCAGATCCACACCCCCCACCAACCCAACCTCCACTCCCGGCACCTTCCCCTGCAACCGCAGGAGGTGCAAGACTTGCGCCCACACCTCCCCCCTCACCTCCCTCCAAGGCCCCAAAGGAAACTTCCATATCCGCCACAGATTCACCTGTACCTCCACACATATCATCTATTGCATCCTTTGCACCCGATGTGGCCTCCTCTATATTGGGGAGACGGGCCACCTACTTGCGGAGCGTTTCAGGGAACACCTCTGGGACACCCGGACCAACCAACCCGGACCAACCAACCCAACCACCCTGTAGCTCAACATTTCAATTCCCCCTCCCACTCCACCAAGGATATGCAGGTCTTTGGACTCCTCCATCGTCAGACCACAGCGAAACGACGGTTGGAGGAAGAACGCCTCATCTTCCGCCTAGGAACCCTCCAACCACAAGGGATGAACTCGGATTTCACCAGTTTCCTCATTTCCCCTCCCCCCCACCTGTCTCAGTCAAATCCATCAAATTCAGCACTGCCTTCCTAACCTGCAATCTTCTTCCCGACCTCTCCGCCCCCACCCCAGTCTGACCTATCACCCTCACCTTGACCTCTTTCCACCTATCACATTTCCGACGCCCCTCCCCCAAGTCCCTCCTCCCTATCTTTTATCTTAGCCTGCTGGACCAACTTTCCTCATTCCTGAAGAAGGGCTAATGCCCGAAACGTCGATTCTCCTGTTCCCTGGATGCTGCCTGACCTGCTGCGCTTTTCCAGCAACACATTTCCATCTCTGATCTCCAGCATCTGCAGACCTCACTTTCTCCTCCGAGAACATTGGTAGGTGAATGAAGGGGATAGCAATGAATTGAACAGTGGTTGAGTCGAGAGGTTAACTTGTAAGGATGTGACAATGGAATACCTAACTAAAATGTGCAGGCACGCTTTAGGTGGTATAGATCCTGTATGATTTTAGGTCCTGCTGAAGATCATGCAGCCATTTAGCAGCAGCTTTAGCACTGGCTATGTGCTACTATCAGTATTACATTTGCTTGCTGGCTGCATCACAATGAACAGACATGGATTATTTGTGTACCTTTTTTTCTGAGAACATCTCTGGGCATTTTCCTATTTTTCTCTCCATAGATTAATAATTCATGACCCATTAAACAGAAATTAATTTGACTTCCTCACTTCATAGAGAATAATCTTTACCTTCTAACTGTTGCTCTTGTCCAGTGAATACTGTGGAAAATAATGCAGTCCTACTTTTCCAAAAATTGCCTTTTAAGCAGAAGAGAATCTGAGGACCACCATGGATTATCCAGTGTTCTTTGTAATGGACCATCAACCTATTCCATACAGGCTATGATGGAGTGATATAAATAATTCATCTGCATTCGTGTTCAGGACAATAATGCATTTACAACTATGCTTTTAAGCTTTCTGTGAGTAATGTTGTAAAAAATGTATCTGCATTTGGCATGAATACTGCAGCATCAGAGAAGGCCAATGTGCAGTTTATGCTCAAATGTATTTTGTTTCTTTATTTAGGTATTGTAAGTGGATTTCAGAGCAGTCAGAAGTCATAGAAGTACACCTTTATAGACACGTAAACATTGACTTTCAGACACTCATGCATTATCTATGTATAACAACCTATCTTTTGCATTATTTGACAAAACACCTTATCAACTGCAAACCTCTGTTACTGAAAGGAAACTTATGGAAAACTCAACAATATCTGGTGACCTCCAAATTTGTATTCCTGCTGTGTACTTCTGGCACACATAAACTCTGAGTCCTGCATACAAATATGTAAAATCTATTTTCTGTCAATTACATTTCATCACAGTATGCTTCTCCTGATATTTTACTACTCACTCATTCAGGTTCCCTTCTATGATTTTAACTATTCTTGAGGTCAGTCTCATGTGTCTTGGGTTATCCTCCAGACCAATTTGACATGTTCTATGCCAGCAAATCAACAACTTTTGTATACATGACACGTTTCATGTAATGAAAAGTCTCATGGCTTTTCACAGGTCTGTTATCAATTGCAAATTTGACATTGAGTCACTTAATGAGATATTAGGACAGATTTTGATCATTTCTATAGGATTTCAGGATCATTTTTCAAGGAGAGGATAGAGGCAGAGAAGTTTATAATGGAGATTCCGTTGTTTCAGGTCCAGGAGAATAAAGACATAGACATAAAGAATGAAATAATGGTCTGGATATTCTGATGGTCAGACGGTCATTGGGGCAGAGCAGACTGGAGTTACATATCCTGACCACATGGAATCACAGCCACAGCAGACGATGTGAGAGTTGTTCAAGAAATTGATGATTCTTGTCGGCAATTCCCCTGCATCTGGAACCATTCAAAATAACCCTTTGATGGTGGATAATTTGGAGAGTTCTGCTTTGGTGGAGATGGTGAGGAAGTTGTGAAATTTGGAGAATGAATAAATTAATTTCTTGATGTCAAGAAAGAAAAGTCTGGTCTTCCCCTTAAAGAGAAATGTTCCAATGAGAATCTCACTGGAGACTCTCATCAGCAGAAGTCATATTGGGTTTTAAATGTTAACTTTCTTTCTCACTCCACAGAGACATGTTGATTTACTCCATCACCTCCTGTTCTATTAGAAAGCCAGGCAGATTGTCATGTTTGCCAGCTCTGAACAGTCAATAGATCAGAGTGATTTGTATATAGCACCATGCTATGCCAATGTTACAAAGGCTGTGGCAGCAGCTTACATGGCAAACACACTTTAACCAAAGGCCACATCTACAAGTCTGAGGATAAGAGAGCTCAGTCCGGTTAAGGGGGTTTATGGCCTGTCAGTGGGCTGATTGTGTTAAGCCAGGAAGCCCGTCCTATATGAGTGAGTAGTAAGCATAGAGGATGGGATAGTTGTTTGAGAGAATGAGGTGGGTGAGCAGACCATAAGCCTTGATAAGGGTCTGTGCAATGGCAGAATTAAAGTGAGTGTGAAGCTGCAGAGAGAAGGTGGTGGCACTTACCCTTTCAATGCAGAGAAGGTCATTAACCTACTTGCGGCCTTGCTGTCTGTTTCTCTGGACCATGGATATCATACTGCTCTGGGTGGCTATGACAGAGTGGGCAGGCAGTGTTTGACATCGTGCTCAGCTTGGTTTTGAGGATGGCTTACAATGTTTGTTTACTGGTCACTTTTGTTTTAGCACATTGTTCTGAATGTGTTGAGATTCTCCTCCCTTCCTCCGCTCAGTTCTGGATTTTCACCTGTGACGACTTGTCTTATTCCTCAGCTATTCTTCAGGCTTGGCTGGCTGCTGGGGACACTGTTATCCTCGATGGAGGTGGCTCCTGATAAGCAGCCAGTACCCAGACACAGGTGTGGAGAGGCTTTTACAATTAATCTGAATTGTTTCTTTTTTTTGCTCTTCCACCCTTTTGAAATGAGAATTTAACTACCTTTTCAATCGCCTATCCTTTTATTTTTGCATCTGGTAGAAAGGGATAATTTTTGTAATTCATGCTCCCAATTTTAAAATATGAATAATTGTCTATTCACTATCAGTAAAGTTATCCAGTCCATCTCTGCCAATTCATGTCCCATATACTCATAGTCCCCTTTATTTGGAACCCTGCCATTTCAAATTTGACTTTTTCACCCTTCAGCTTAATAAAAATGCAATCAGATTATGATTATCCTTCCCCAAGAGATTAATGAGATTGTCAATGAATCATTTCTCATTACACAGTATTCAGTCTAGTATAATCTGTTCTTTGGTTGATTCTTCAAAGACCTATCAAGTACACACTCCAGGAAATCTTCTTCACCGTACCATTGGTAATTTATTTTGTCCAATCTATATCTGAATAAAAGTCATCTATCATTATACTTATACTTTTACTGTATCTCTCATATCTTGTTGATTGCCTTCTCTTAACTCTCCACTACTGTTTGCAGGCCTATAGATAATAGCCAACAATGTTTTCTGCCCTTTGGCATTTCTTATTGCCACCCACAAGATTCCACATTATGATTTTCTGAGCCAGTATCCTTTGGCAGGAGTACATTGATTTAATCCTTTACTAACAACGCTACCCCACCCCTTTTCTCTTTACATCTGTCATTCTGAAATGATGAATATTCTTGCTTGTTCAGTTCCCATCCATGGTCACCCTGCAGCCCTGTCTCCTATCCCAGAAATTTGAAGCCCTCCCTGTATTCTATTTCTCCAGTTACAAATTCATCTGCTATGTTATTATTGCTCTCAGTAGCATATAGCACTGAGATTGCTACCTTTGAGGTCCTATATTTTAATTTAAATCTGAACTCCAGTATTTTGCTTACGGGACTCATCCCTTTTATTTTACTGATGTCATGAGATTAGTTTCCCTACAGTGTGAAAATAGGCTATTTGGCCTAACAAGTCCACACTGACCTTCCAAAGAGTAGCCCACCCAGACCTATTCCCCTACATTTACCCCTGACTAATTTAGCATGGGCAATTCATCTGACCTGCACGTCTTTGGATTGTGGGAGGAAACTGGTGCACCCAGAGGAAACCCATACAGATAGTCGCCCAAGGTGGGAATCAAACCTGGGTCCCTGTCGCTGTGAGGCAGCAATATTAACCACTGAGCCACTCTACCACCATACCCTAAATGGCTCTGGCTTTCATTGCACCACTTGGAATGCCACCCTTTGTTATGGGAGGATGGTGAAGGGGAAGGAAGAAGAGGAGGATGACCCTATTGTCTTAGAGAAACCTAAAACCCAGGATTTGGAAGAAATATGCTGAGGTGGCTGAGACCCTGGGAATCGGCAGATTGACATGGCTGTCTAATTCAGCAGTACTTCACCAGAATGGCTCCTAGCTCTATGACAATTGACTCTGTCACTCACCTTCCAACAAGTAGAGAAATCAATCAGTAATCACACATCAGAGAGACCCATTGTGTACAGATACTCCAACAACTCTCTCCTAAAACCAGGTTATGGCACAGCAGCTCAACCAGCTCCTCCTCTTTCCCTCTATGTCCCTTCTTACATTAAACTATAATAATGCACAAATCTTACTCAAGGCATAAGCAATATTTATTTTTCAGAAGCAATCATAAATAAACAAACTGAGAAACATTCACCCAGGTGACAGTTAAAATGAAGAAAAAAAAGTGCCCTTTTGTGTTTCTCTCCATTTCTCCATGGAATGCATTTCATCATGTCGCATAGGACATGCTGATGGAAAGCTGTTCCCCTGTCTGTGCTCATAGCAGAGGTCCTTGTGGTATTTGTCCTCATTGAGGACATGCCTGTTGTTTTGTGGCTGCATCACCGCAGGAATGGCCTTTGTCACAAGGCTTTGAAAGAATTGAAATTGAATTGAGTTGAATTTATTGTCATGTGTACCGAGGCTTAGTGAAAAGCTTTGTCTTGTGAGCAATACAGGCAGATGACATAGTTAAGTAGCATAGATAAGTAAATAATAGGTAAATAGCAGCAAAAAGAAAACCACAGGTACAGGCGAATGTTAAGAGTTTGTCAGTCCATTCAGTATTCTAACAACAGTAGGGTAGGAACTGTTACAAAATCGGCTGGTGCGCATGTTCAGGCTTCTGTACCTTCCTGATGGATGCTTCCTGAGTTGGAAAGATTGAGAAAGCAAGGGATGGAGTCTGTGGCCACCAGGGGAGTGGCCCTCTGATGAGCCTCTTCAGCTGCTTCAGGCTTGTTATGATATACTTGCAAATTGAAGAAGAATGGGACACAGTCGACCAACACTGCTAACACCATGGGTGGCACAGTGGCACAGTGGTTAACACTGCTGCCTCACAGCGCCAGCGCCGAGTTCAATTCCTGCCTCAGGCAACTCTCTGTGTGGAGTTTGCACATTGTCCCCGTATCTGCGTGGGTTTCCTCTGGGTGCTCTGGTTTCCTCCCACAGTTCAAAGATGTGCAGGTTAGGTGAATTGGCCATGCTAAATTGCCTGTAGTGTTAAGTGAAGGGGTAAACGTAGGGGAATGGGTCTGGGTGGGTTGCTCTTCGGAGGGTTGGTGTGGACTTGTTGGGCCGAAGGGCCTGTTTCCATACTGTAAGTAATCTAATCTTTGAACTGTTAGTGACACTGTGCAGCCAATTATACAAACAATCTCCTGGATTCTGGCATGCCAATGTGATGCCCTGTACGCATTAAGGGTGGTGTTACTTATGGATCTTGATGACATTGACCATTCTCTCAGTGCTGGAGCTCCTGTTCATAAAGCTGTGATCATGTTGAAACACATCAATGCAAGCACTCCTCCTTTGGATGCCCTCGCTTCACGGAAAAAAACTCATCTGCTTCTGAAGTTACAGAATGACATGCTTCGGCTGTGATACCCAAGCTTCAGCATTATTTGCTGAGTGGAGCATGGCTGTATCTGTCACTTATCCTTCATGAGAGACCTGCCAGCAGCAGGTCCTCCTCCTATTCACTGGTGAGCTAGTGCCAGGCACTGTCAAAATGGTGAACATGTTCATCGTGGTAAAAGCTATGTAGGAATCATGTATTCGTGCTCTGCAACACCTCTGACACTTGGCTGAGACATCTGCTACTCCCTCTCTGCAACAGATCCTGTGAGAAACAATGAAGATAGGGATGAAAATTGAGCTATACAAGAGTTGCCTTAGCATAACTGATATCGTTGATGAAAATAGTCAAAGAGTCATCGGGCAGGGTTTTACCAAAGATCGAGCTACTAAATGATCCTCAAGGACTTCAATCTTACCATTACCCATGGCTTGACATGATGATATTCTTCAATTTCTGCACCACATCCTCCAGTAAGCTCCGAGTGTGGAGGTCTATCTGTATGGAACTTTTCCTTGATGTTGTCGACTTAGTTTACCTTCAGCAGGAGCAGAGAAAGACTGATGACTAAACTGCTATCCCTCATCAGCTCCAGAATGACATTCTCATGAGATGCTGGACTCAGTGTTACGTCCATTCAATTATATCCCTCGTATAAGGGCCTCCGGGCTGTGTCTGGTTACTTGCTCTGTAAAAGTGAAGGAGAGCTAATGGGAACTTGGTCTGCTCAGCTCATGTTCATATTGCCTCAAACGGATTTGGAGGTTGGCACTTGCCATTCATCTTTCCAGATCTTATTGAACCTTTTTCTAAATTGGCTCCGTTAATTCTCAGCTTCTGTTCTCCACTGTCACCACCACCCAGGTCCTTTATGAATCGCTGCAATTTTTCTGGAGCAAGATACATCTCCCATCTGACATGACCTACGTTAAAGCCTTAAGGGAGGCATTTGAGAACCTGGTGCTGTCCATGCTGCCCATCAGTGTCAATGCTGGCCCCTTAAGGTCCCTATATCCACCATTCTCGGGAGAGGCAATTACTGACGCTGCTGCTGCTTACCTTTCCAAGGGCAACTGTGCAAAAGTGAGGACTGCAGATGCTGGAGATCAGAGTCCAGATTAGTGTGTGCTGGAAAAGCACGGCAGGTCAGGCAGCATCTGAGGAGCAGGAAAATCAATGTTTCAGGCCTGACCTGCTGTGCTTTTCCAGCACCACTCTAATCTGGACAAAGGTAACTATGCCCCACCTCCAGACAACTCTTGCCACCATTAATTGTCCAGAATACTCACCCCGAAGCAATTAGCTTGCATTTGAAAATTGTACTGTATCATTGATGCTGATGTGATGGAACGATGGGATTTGTAAATGATCCTGTATTCCTGATGAAAGGCTTTTGCCCGAAATGTTGATTTTCCTGCTCCTCGGATGCTGCCTGAACTGCTGTGCTTTTCCAGCACCACTCTAATCTAGAATCTAGTTTCCAGCTTCTGCAGTCATTGTTTTTACCTTTGTAAATGATCCAGGCGACAGATTTCTGGATTGAAAACAGTCTATTAACTTTGTTTCTCTCTTAAACAGATGCTACCTGACCTACTGAGTAATGTGGATAATTTTGTCTCAAACTGCCAGCACTCTCAAGAATGATGTTCCCAAAATATCACTTCTGTGTGCGTACAAAATTGAGACATTAGTTTGGATCGAAAGCAACTTTTGAATGCAGCACACACAGACTCTGTATAACTACATTTTCTGACTAATATAAAAGACAGCGACAATATCAGCATCATGAAAGCATTTTTAAATAGATCCTCTTGTTGTCATTTAAAATGGATTCAGATTGAACAATTATGGGCAGAAATTCAGGAATATTACACAAATCATGGAACAAATCAAATAGATGCTTGACTTCAAATTTATTTTCTGGCTCTGCAAATGAAACATTTTTTTCTTGTTATATAGACACACAAATTCTCAAAGCTTAATGTTTCTAGAAACTTGTTTGTAAAGAATTTAATCTTCAATACTACTCATTGTTCAGCAGAGTTTAGATAACAGTTGTCATTTGATTTTGATTCTGTCAATATTGTTTCCGGAAAGCTTACCACAATACCCTGACAATTAATGATAAGGTTTCGCTAAAAAGCTTTTAGAAGGTGATAAGCTTGCTCATCACTTTATGATTTACAATAATCAATAAGCTCCTCTCTGAGCCAGTACCTAAATGCTTACAATGCATGTTGCAAAGACCTTCCCACCACATCTAATTGGCCATCTCATGTTATCATAAATGTATCTAGTTTGCTCTCCTAACTGTGATCCACAGAGGAACTCAGCCAGAGCGATAACAATTACAAAATAGACTCTGATCGAAGTTAAATAGAAACTGCAGATGTAAGGACACTTTAAACAGAAAGCACCCATTCACATCATGTCTTTCACAAGCCATGGACATGTTGAACATTTACTACTGAGGCAGGTAGCCCTAGATGGGAGCCCTCTACAGTGTGGCATTGGTTGTTCTTGCATCTAGATGGTCAAATTGACCAGGAGCACAGACTCTCCCCATGGCCTGCTGCTAGGTGTTCATCTCCAGCCATCTGCATCTCCAGCCATCTAAATCCCCAGCCAGTGTGAGTAACTAATGTCCAGGAGTGTCAGAAGTTCTGCTAAAAAAACATAAAAAAAAAAAAAGTGTTTCTAATGTCAAGGCTGCTAAGAAGCTCCAGTCACTGCCTCTAATTTGCTCAGTATCATCTAAGATCAATGGACAACAAGAAACCCAGTCAGATCCAACAATCAATCATGGATTCTGGACCATGGAAGGCCTTCATCAAGATTTCGATGCTGCAGCCTCTCCATTTAATTGTACAGCAGGCGCCGATTTTCCAAACCATCCGACCAAATGTTCAGCATGTTTAATGGACTGTGTGAATGTGAAGACAATATTTTTCCTAACCTCACCCTTGAATGTCCCCATTTAAAAACCACCAATCAACCACATCCAAATGTCTGGGTGAGGGCTAGGTTAGTCAATGTGCGGTTGCCCAGGAAACTTGCACTCGGCCCTCCTCCTGCTCAGTTTTTACACATATGTACACACACACACACACACACACACACGTACACACACACACACACGTACACACACACACGTACACACACACACGTACACACACACACGTACACATTCAGATCTTTTACACTATTAATCCCTTGCTCCCAAACAAAGTGTTGCCAGTTAGACAGACTAAGGTAATATGCAAGTTCTATTTTGCAGAATAGCAATTTTTAAAAATCTGTCCTTACATGTACCTAAGCAAAAAGCTGCAAAGACCGCAAGATCATCCTTCTCAGGAGCTGCTAGGCTTGCAGACACTTGTCACGTTGAAGTCTTTTGTGCTTTATAGATTAAAATGTTCACAGGTAGAGGTCTGGGTTTTCTTCATAACCCCATTCCAGCTGTTAAATGCACTCAGTTGAAAAAAGTATAGATGTGCTTCGAGGCCTGCTGGAGTTAAACTTGCCTCCTCTAAAATGGTCAGCAGCAAACCAGCACACTAGCTGGTGCTGGCATTTTACAGCCCCATTACCCCAGGTCTCAAATATCCTGCCAATTGTGGCCATTGCAGATGCTTAGCTGCAAGATACTGGTGACTTGGAGTTATATCTAAGTTATATTATCTTTAAGGACAGGGAAATGGGAATAGGGGTAGGTAGCACATTGTTGCTGATTCTAGATAGTATAACAATAGTAGCAAATAAGGGTATAGGCAGCATAGGCAAGGAATAGCAATCAGGCAGACTCTAGCAGAAAATTAAGAAATGAGTGAGGACGTAAAACTTTAATGAATGTTGTCTATAGGACTCTCGATAGCAACAATAAAGTAAACTGATATATTAATTCAAGGATTACAGAAGTTTGTAACATAGGAGAGGTGTTTTAATAGGATTTTTTTTAAAGTATAGATTAAGACATCAAAGTAACTCAAGGGTGAAAGGTAGTAGATTTCTTGAGTGTATTCAAAATAGATTTCTGGAACAATGCCCTCAAGATTCATCAAGAGGTTAGGCCAAATAGAGACTATAATGAATAATGAACCAAATTTACCTAATAACTTAATAGTAATGGAACAGTTATCAAACAGAGATAAGGGAACCAAATGTATGAAGCTAAATATACCAATGACACCAAGATGAAAAAGTTGTCAAGAGAAAGTGAATAGTCTGCAAACAAGTTTGGATAAGTTAGTGACTGAGCCAAAGTTTGGCTGATGGAGAATAATATGGTAAAAGATGAACTTTTCCACTCTGATAGGAAGAATAGAAAAGCAGTCTACTATTTCAATAATGGTCTTGTACCAGTATCATTAAAATAGTCATCCAGAAGCCCAGGCTAATGCTTTGGGAGCATGGGTCCATGTACCATAATAGTAGCTGGTGAATCTTGTTTCAACCAATACAAACTGGAATAGAAAGCTAGTCTCAGTAACAGTGATCATGAAAATTATCATTGATTGTTATTAAAAAAAAGTCCTCTGTCCTTTAGGAAGGAATTCTGCCATCCTTACGTAGTCTGGCCTACCTAAGACTCCAGAAGCATAACAATGTGGTTAACTTTGAAGTAGTCCAGCAAGCTATTCAGTTTAAGGCTAATAGGGATAAGCAACAAATGTCAGTCTTGCCAGTGACACACACATCCCATGAAAAATGAAAGAGGATGGAGAGAAATTGAAGAACTCAGAAGTTGAAGTACGGTTACAGAAAAAACAGTTATTATGTAGGTACGACAAGTGATCAGGAAAGCAAATGTTATATTGGTGTTTATTGTCAGCAAAATCAATTTGAAGAATTACTGCAGCTGTACAAAGTATTGTGAAACCACATTTGGAGAACATTATACAGTTTTGATCTACTTATTTAAAAGGAATATAATTGTGTCAGAAATATGTCAGAGAAGATTCATTTGACTCATTCCTGGGATGAGGGGCTTATCTTTTGAGAAAGGTTGAACAGTTTGCACCTAAGCCCTGTGGAATTTAGAATGAGTCAATCGTATGAAAACATTCAAATCCTGAGGGGACTTGATAGGGTGGAAAACGTTTCCTATTCTGAAGGACAGGAGTACGAGGGGGCACTATTTAAGAATAAGAAGTTTCCTTTTAAAACAGTGAAAAAGATTTTTTCTTTCCTTGAGAAGATCATCATTCTGTAGAATTCTCGGCCCCAAAAAACAGTGGAAACGGGATCATTACATTTTTCAAGGCTGAATTGGATAGAATTTTGGGAGTCAAGTGTTATTGGAAACAGGAAGAGAAGTGGAGTTGAGATCAAACATGATCAACTATGATCTTATTGAATATCAGAGCAAATTCAAAGGGTCGGATGTGCCATGTCTGTTTCTAAATCTTACACACCTATGTTCCTGTGATCAGAATATGATCAAAAGCAACTTTATGTTTGAAAGAAAGTTACTATGATTAAGATATGGTTATTAAAATTATTAAGATTAAAGATTTTGCTAAGACTAACGTAAACAGGATAGGTAGAGACCTATAACGGCAAACTAGTCAATGCAGTTATTAGATAAAACTGCTGATAAAAAGTGGGAGGTGTTAAAAAAGGATCAATAAGTATCTCTAGGGTGCCAGAGCATTACTTACTGAATAATACAAGCAAACTAAAAGAGATGAGAATTAGTATAAAATTAATGAAGTGGATATTGAGTCTGGAAGGCTACATGGTTTCGAAGCTGTTCTGCCAACTTGCACTAAGCTTTGCTGAAGCACTACAGCAAGTCTGAGACTGAGATACTCGTCAGGGAACAGGGTGGTGTGTTCAAATGGGGTTGACCGGAAGCTCAGGGTCTCTTTTGCAGATAGAACGTAAGTGTTCTATAAAGTGGTTGCCCAGTTTACATTTAGTTTCCCCAGTTTAGAGGAGACCACATTGTGAGCAGTGAATACAGTAGACCAGATTGTACTAGTAGAAGGTGTCACTGAGGCCTTGGATACTAAGGGGGTAGGTGTTACACCTTCTGTGATTACAGGGGAAGGGTCCTGGGGCTTTGGGAGGGACATTGGGAGTGGACCAAGGTGTGCCGGAGAGACCAGTACCTGTGAAAGCCTGACAAGGGAGAGGAAGGGATTATGTGTCTGGTGGTGACTCAATGATTTCAACCCCTTACTCCCTTATAATGCTTCATTGCATAATTCCGCGCTAAGACCTAACTAAGGAGACAAGTCCCTGCAATATCACTTTTTAAGAGCTGCTTGTGAATTGTGAGGTGAGAAGATATCCTGCAACTCAAGGCCTCTTTTGATTGATGATGCCAGTCTGCTCCCCTCTACTAGACTGAAATTCAAGCTGTTATTGTATGACTATTTGCTGGTGGATTGCTGATTGTCTGCTCTTATGAATTTCACTTCCAGAATTTGTAATAAGACTTATAAATATGTAACCATAAGTTTCCATTAGTGGTTATAGAAATTAGTATAATTGACAACTCGACAAAATATGTTAAGCCTGTGGATTAGCTCATACCTGAACAAATTAATAATGTATGCTACATTGATTTTGTTCTGATTGCAATGTGCAGTTTTTTTTCTCTCATACCTTTGCAAATTTCCATCTGTCAGTATACCATGATGCAGTTTGCATCAAACTAACTCATTATTAAATTATCTCATGCTGTTAGTTAGGTAAAAAAATTCATTGTATTCTGCAATGTGCAAGGAGAAGACAAGGTTCATACTGTTATTTATACCCAATGAAGATATTATCACAAGGTTGGTCTAGGGTCCTAAAACTCTTTTGTAAAGGTGATTTCTTAGACCATAAGCATCCTACTCCCTTTGCTCAGAACACTGTAAGTGTGAAGGTGGAAGTGTCGGTACAGGAATTCAGACAAGTTAACATTAGACACCTACAATCTTACTTTTGATTGATTATGAATTTTAATGTTTAAGTGGCAATTCAAAGCAAAAATACTGCAGATAAAATGGCAGGTCCAATAAATATCCAGCAAGTCTTCAAATATGGATTCTTCCCAGCCACTGAAGGATATGGTCATGAGTGAGAAAATTGGGATAAGCATGTGAGATTGGCAGAAATGGGACCCCCAAAGTTGAGAACAAGAATTGGACAGTGAGATGAGATTCTCACTCGTGAGTGGTGAGGGACCAACGAGCATTTAAATCCATATTATTGTGTCACCTCACATCATTGTTATACACTTTCCCAATGTACAAGCTGGCAGATACAAACTAGAAAGCATCAGTTCCCAACATGAACTTTCTCTTTGAACATATGCAGCATCTGAAGGATATTGTCTGTGAGTAATTGTTAAATCTGTTATGACCAGATGCCACAAAACATCCTTGAATTTTCTATGTTCAGTGGTTAGCACTTAGGTGAGTGAACTTCTTTGCAATAAAATTCATTATATTGAAAGGGCTATTGCAGTCTGCAGCAGAAAATCCAACACTAGATTCAGATTTCCTTCAATTGAATTCAAATTTCATCATCTGCCAGGTCGGACTTCGAACCCATGGAATAGAAGCACCAGCTCAGCTGTGTACACAGTCAAGCACTGACAGTCTGCAGCTGCCCAGTGGGATTCTTGTTAAATGCCACAGCTATGAGGGAAATTTTACACCCTGCTTTGCTGATGGGCACATAGATGATTGTGGGTTGAGGGGAAGGAGGGATTGGGGTGGGGATGGCCATGTGTTCACTATTCATGGTGCATGCCCTGAGATGTTAGCAATTGAGGGAGTTGCCAGGTGACTGCTCATAGAATCACTACAGTGTGGAAGCAGGCTCATCGAGTCTGCACTGACTCTCTGAAGACCATCCCACCCAGACCTATTCATGTAACCCTGCATTTCCAATGGCTAATCCACCTAATCTGCACCCTGGACACTACAGGGCAATTTAGCAAGGCCAAACCACCCAACCTGCACAACTTGGACTGTGGGAGGAAACTGGAGCACCTGGAGAAAACCCACGCAGACTCGGGGAGAACATGCAAACTCCACACAGTCACTCGAGGTTGAAATAAAACCTGAGTCCGTGGTGCTTTGAGTCAGCAGTGCTAACCACCGCACTACCCAAGAAACTTGACACCATCCAGGAGAAAGCAGCTTGGCAGCTTGGCACTCCATCCATCACCTTTAAATCTCAGTCCCTCCACCACCTTCTGTAATTCAGGATGGGCGATAAATGCTTACCAAGCTAGTGATGACCATATTTCTTGAACCAATTTTTTAAAAGTGACAAAGCCATTAATCAGGCACAATTATTCTCATAAACACAACTCATAAAAAAATACAATCTTGATGTGTTATTTCGATCACTTTTTCAAACATACGTGCAGATTTCAGCCTAACTTAGGTCGAAGGCTTTTTATTCAGAAATGCTGGAGATCAGCTGAGCAGTTTTGTCACAGCAAGCTTTGCTCCAACTCAGCTTGTTCTCAACAGGCTTTTCTTCAACTCAGTCATTGTTCAAAGCAGCCTGAACAGGATCTATAGTACTGTAAACATTTACCACCAGTCAACTGATATCTGGGAACTTTCAATAAGAAAATCAATTCTAGATGCCATAGTGAACAATCAATGACTTCTTTTAAAGAAATCACTCAGCGTCTGTCCACAAAAAGTGAACAAAACTGTCCTTTTTTTCAAACTCCAACAAATATTAACGATAAAACATCTCGATAACAATGGATACAAAAATAAAATTTGTTGAGGAAACCCGAGAAGAAGCTCAAGTTGAACAAAAACACCAGCATGGACTATTTGGGACAATTGGTCTGTTTCTGTGCCAAACACTTAAGGTTGCCTCCTGACTTCAATATGTACAGGTATATGGTTCATTCATGGCTAACATGTGGAAACTTTGGACTGCACAAGTGGTCCTCTCCTGCCTGCACATGCCCACTGGCACACACAGATGTGCAATTACACTTTTATTGTAAACATTGATTTTCAGAATGGAAATAAAGACTTTGATAAAAAATATTAAATTTGCACAGTCTAAATCATGTCAGAAAAGAAATGTGAATATGTATGCTTAGCATTTACAGATTTATAGGGCTGGAGGTGCCTCTGATAAGATTTTCTATTAATTTTGCTGTTCAGTAGAGCAGCATATGTATCACCTGCATACCAATCTGCAACTCCACTGTGTGTGTCACAGAAAACAAATCACCATCCAAAACATTTTGTACAGTAGTGAGGGGGGTAATTTTAACCAAACCTCTCAAGTGGGAAACTATTTAAATTAATGTATTTCAATGGCTATCACAAACTAAAGTAAAAGCAAATTACATCAGAGAGAGCAGTTACTTGACTGTGGCAAGCGAACTGGGACATTCTGTACAATAGCGCTGTTCCAAATATCTGCTTTTCACAAAAAATCTACATGCACAACTGTTCAAGTTACTCAATATATGTAGTCAACAAAGAAAATTATTATTTTTCAACAAAATTGAGGGTTCATGCTATGGAGGTCTGAGTGATAAGGGCTATGACGCATTTTGTGTCACAATTGGATAGATACCTGGTGAGTGCTATCTCAACATTTCGAGACAAAAACACTGCAGATGCTGGGATCCAAAGTAGACAAGCAGGAAGCTGGAAGAACACAGCAAGCCAGGCAGGATCAGGAGGTGGAGAAGTTGACTTTTCGGGTATAATAATTTCTGAAGAAGGTTTCTTGACCCGGAAATCAGAGTGAGTATCTGTAGACTTCAGCTTATCACTGATCACGAACAGTTATTCTGTGCCAAACAGGAATAGGGTGGGGGTGCTGGGTCTGAGTGGAACGCCCTTTGGAGGGTTGTTGCAGATTCAATGGGCTGAATGGCCTCTTTCTGTGCTGTAGGGATTTTATGATTCTTGAATATTATTGGAAATGCACTCATTCAGGCAAGTGGAAAGCATGTCAACGCAATCTTGACTTCCGCCTTGTAGATGGTGGTTAGTTATCGGGGAGACATGAGGTGAGTTATTGGCTAGAAGATTCCTAACCTCTGATCTGTTCTTGTAGCCAAGGTTTGATAGACCAGGTCAGTTTCTGGTCAATGGTAGCCCCATGAGGTTGACAGTGGAGAGGTCAGTTACAGTAATGCCATTGATTGTCAAGGTGCAATGGTTAAAATTTCTCTGAAAGCACAGACTTCAGAACATCCTACATTTTATCTTTTTGTCGTAAAGAACATTCCATTAGGCAAGGTAAACCAAAATTGCTGGAGACACTTCTGAAAAAAGACACTGGACGCAAAACACTGACTCTGTTTCTCTTCACAGATACTGTCAGACTTGCTGAGTTTCTCCAGCAATTTCTATTTGTGTTTGTTTCAGATCTGCAGCATCCGCAGTTCTTTGTGTTACTTTGCCATTTGACAAAATTTTTCATTTAGTAAGTCAACTAGTAGAAAAATTTTCTTTTATTTTCTCTCTTTCTCTGAAGTGTGTGTTTGTATCTTTCGAGTTATTTATCAGGATGCTTCTCTACTACTGTTAGATTAATCAATTGTTACATATATATTGAATAAGTTTTGCTTTGAGTAGAAGAAACATAATTATATATTTTTAGAAACCTGATCAATGTTTTTTTTAAAGCCTGATACAGATGATTTATTTCATTGATCATTTTGGAAACTAGCAAAACGATTTTCATTCTTTTTTGCAACCTGCAGTAGAGGAGCTCAACTGATAATGCACTCCTCCAGCTTCTGTCATAACACAATCTCTTCCCTTCACACTCAAATATTTGACAAATTTCCTCAATTTCTTTTTCCTTTATTCCTGGGATAGTTAAAGGCTTCACTGGCAAGGCCCCATTTATTGCCCAACTTAGTTGCTCTTGAATTGATTGCTTCTGTAGGCCATCTCAAAGAGCCCTTCAGGATTGATAGAGGAGCCTGGTGTGTTACTGCTTTGATCATGTAGATGGTACTCACTGTTGTTGTTCTGGAGTGACATGCCAGCCAGACCAGGGCAGGGCAGGATAGCAGATTTGCTTCCTTAAAGAGCACTAGTGAACCAAATGGATTTTTACAACAACAAACAATGGTTACATGATGTCTATTAGATGTGCTGTTCTTTAAAATTCCAGATTTAGACTGCATCTTTTGATGATCTCTTACTTTGTTCTTCCCCGCAAGAGGAAATATTGGGCTGAAACTTAGATTTTTTTTTTGCCAAAGTGCGAATTGTGTTGGGTTTAGTAGAATGATTCTTGCTGGGACTCAATGGGGATGTTCCCACTGTATCACAGCAAACACATTGTATTAATGGGCAATACAGCCATCATGGTGAGTACCACACCCTCATGTTACCCCACTCTGTTTGTGGAGCATCACCCAATCAAACCCTAGTGCCACGTTTAAAAGCCACTGTGCACCTGGACAAGCCCTGTAGCTCTGGAGCTGCCCTGCATGGTTCCTGACATTTATCCTGACATAGCATATGGGGAACATTGGCATCCTGATTTGCGGGGCAGGGATCTGGAAGTCCTGCTAGATGGGGTAGTGAAGAGGTGGTATTTCCTCTTACTCCAGTGGAGGCCACAATACCAGACCAGGCAAACCTGCTCTGAGGTTGCCGTCTGGATTGAGTGCCAGGGGAGCAGCAGATAAAGGGGGTGGGTGGGTGGGTGGGTGCAGGGTGGAGAGGTGAGGGTGGGTGGCGACAGGTAGAGGATATGAGCTGGTTGGTCAGTGGGAGGAATGAATCTGGTAGGTAGTTGGGAGGAGTGGAATGGAGGGGGAGGTGCTGGGAAAGGAGTCAGGGGATGGGAAAGGAGGTGACTTGAAATTGGAGAATTCAATGTTGAGTACCCTGGGCTGCAGGCTGCCCAGGCGGAAGATGAGATGGTGTTTTCCAATTTGTGGTTTGATTTGTTGTGACAATGGAGGAGGCCAAGGGTGGTCATGTCAGAAAGGGAGTAGGAAGGGGAATTAAAATGGGCGGTGACTGGGAGGTCTGGTCAGCCTCTGTGGGCCTGACTGAGATGCTCGGTGAACTGTTCCCTAAGTTGCATTTGGTCTCCCCAATGGGTAGAGAAGACCACATCGGGAGCACTGGATACAATAAACTAGGTTGGAGGAGAGACCGGTGAACCCCTGTCTCACCTGGAAGGACTGTTTGGGGCCCTGGATGGAGGTGAGGGGGTGGTGTTCAGGCAGGTTTTGTATCTTTTACAGTTGCAGGGGAAGCTATCTGGGGGTTCAGAGGGGTTGGTGGGGAGAGTGGCGCAAAACCAAGGACTGTTAAAGGGAATGGTACTTGCAGCAGGCAGAGAGGGGTGGGGAGGAGAAGATGTTCTTGGTGGTGAGGTCTGGGTTGAAGCAGTCTTGACTTTTATTTTGGGAAACCTAGCACTGTAGGAAGAAGGTCAATGTTCTTCTCCATTCCACCAGGATAAGTGCCACAATTTATCTCTGTTACCTCACAGTCACTCAATCTCTGCTTCTGTACCCACCTCCCACCAAGCCTCATGCTCTGTTACGCTCACTAGTGCATGTAGCATCTTTTGCACTCACCCTCACCCTCTCCGAACTGTGACACTACTAACCCTGCAAGACTTCTGCATGACCTACTCACTCAGGACAACTTCCCACCTGCTTCAACAGCAATAGCTGTACCACCCATTTTCATCTCCTGAAATACCTCTCTCAGTCATTCCAGGAGCAACCCAGCCCACAATAAGGCAGGAAAAGTCAGGACAGCCCAGCTCATCATTTGGCTCATCACCCTCTCTGAGTGGGGGGTTCAGGTTCAAATCCCACAAGTTCCACAGATGTATCATAATTTCTCTGAGCAGAGTTGATGAAAAATGTCTACCCTGAGCAGCTGCTCAAGGGCTTTTGTGGCATAGTGGTAGTGCTCATATCTCCAAACCAGGAGTCTGGGTTCAGGTCTCACCTGTTCCAGAGTTGTGCTATGACATTTTTGGAGTCAGGGCTACTTCCTATTCATTGAGGATTCTCCTTGGGAAGAAACGTTTTTAATACACTTTCTCGAAAGCAAATGATCTTTGTAACTTATGTGGATGCCTACCTCATACTCTGTCATTGCTGGAGGGCACCAGGTACTTGTTTCTGTGTATTCCCACCAGTCCATTCATATTTAATGAAACATGTTCAAAACGTAGGGCAACGGATGATTGATGCAGAGTCTCAGTACTGTTGTAGGGTACATTGTCAAACTCAAATTGTCCCTTTTCCCTAAGCACAATCTCTTCAGGGGACTGGATAGGCCTGAGATGCATTCAGCATTAAGTTTCTGGCCTGGTTTGAATCAATCAGACAAGCAGTAGAAGCTGGTTGTACATCTCCAGCAAACTCTTTGAGAAAACAGATTTAAATTCTCAGCTGTTGGGTCACATGAGATAATCAGCAATAATATTTTTTTACTTTGCGTGAAAGAAAAATCAATAGCACATTAAAGCCTGGAAGAGAAATCCAATACTGAAAATCTGAATGTGCATTTCTAAGGGGGGATCCTAAGCATGGTCTCTTAGGATGTTTTTAATTTTTACACTAAAAGTGATTGTGATTAACTTTAACTCAATGCTGGATATATTTTTAATCCAAAAAGTAAATCTAGTCTGGGATGTGTCAGCTCCCTCGGTACTGTCAGCTAATTTCTTCCTTACCCTTTCAACTGACTTGTACAACTAAAAACAGTAACATGTTTGAGGGTTCACTTATGTCATTACTGACGAGACACTTACTTCAAATACCCTAACTAATCAAACATTAATCTTAAACCTCCTAGCTAAATATACAGAACAATGCATGTGAGCCCTGCATCCGCACAACCTACACAAAAGGGATGAGAAACCCTGAGAATAGCTTCACCAAGCCTCCCATGTTTTCCAATACAGCGTTGTTACACCGTCTTCTTTCTTGCAACTAAATAAATATAATGGACAGAATTTTCCCAGCATCTGAACAATGTGGGCAATTCTAGTAAAACCTGATGGGAACGGTAAAATAACATTCTTAATGTCACTAAAGAAATATCCAACTTCCCACCCAAGGTTTTAACAGCAAAACAAGAATCTCACTAGTGAGCAGTGAGAGGCCTATTTGCCCATGGATTAACATCTCATTACTACCTAACCTTGACTTACTTATTTAGATTTGCTGTTTTTGCAGTGGAGGAAAATTGATTGGTGACAATTCGCAATGTAAAACGCTGAGCAGGTGGTGGGCAGCTCCACTCTGCCATTTGATCCTCTCGTCCTCCATTTTGGCCAATGTTCCTCAGTCGCTGAAAGCATGCTCCATGGAGAGTGATTGTTTGCAACCTCTGTCCACAGAGGCTGGCATCAGCAAAGCGCCTGCCTCAATGTGTCAACAGAGTTAATTTTGGAGACACCTATAATACAGTTCATCACTTCCACACTACACCTTTGGGCTCGCTGACAACTTAGATTGTAATGGTTTTGTCAGGCCACTTTGGGCACAGGGGAAGGCAGCCATCTCATGCATCAGTTACAGGGTGTTTCGCAGGGCACTTAATTAATGTGCATATTGCTCACTCACTTTGTACCAACCTGGATGCCCACAGCATCTCTGCCTTCTCTTGTCTCACCTTAAAAGCAGACAGACAACTTGTCTAGTTTAGCAATAACCTATAGTGAAGACACACTACAGTTAGTTATGATAAAACAAAGAACCGCAGATGCTGGATTGAAAACAAACAAAAACAGCAATAGCCAGGTCTGGTCTGACAGCATCTGTGTGAAAAAAATAGAGTTAATGCTTCGAGTTCACTGACCCTACTTCTAAATAAAATTAACTTATTTTCAGAACTGATAGCTGCGAGGAAAAGGTGGTATTCATGCTGATGCACCAAGGGGTCAGGACGTCATTTACTCAATTCAAAATTCATAGCTTTAGTCTGCGCCAGATATATTGGATGAAAAATTCAACTCCAGACAAAGCTATTCAAATTATGCTTGAATTAAGTAAAAAAAAAACAGGAAGACTCAAAGACAAATCCAGTAAAGAAAAGGACAGACTTGCCATGGAAGACCAAAGCATTTACTCATTTTATGAAGTATAAACAATCTATAAAATAGCATGTATCAAGCCAATACAAAAACAAAATTGACTGAATAGCAGAGACCATGTCAGCACTGCAGAACAAAATCCCTTCAAATAAAACATGGTGTCCAGCTATGACAAAAAGAACACTATATCTGTAAAATTATGAGTCACTTCCAGAGGTTAAGCAGGAATAGGACAAAGATTCAGGGCAGCTAAAAAAGTCAAGTAATTATTCATATACAGCTGTTAATGGAATACAACCACCACAGCGGAAACAATACCAGATGCATTCCTTGGTAAAATTAGTCATTTGAGTTATCCAGGTTTGACAAAGCCTGTTAATGTCATTGTGCATCTTCTTAATTTTAAGCTTCATTCAGAAATAAGTATCATTGTCCTGTCTGGATCAGATACCAGAGTAAGAGTGCAAATTACATTGCAATGCAAAGAGCAGAGGGAAGTTGAAAATGAACATGTAGTTCACAATTAACATTTGTCACTTTTGAACCTGCCATATGTCTAAACCTCAACATCCTTGCAGTAGCAGAAAGAGTCCTAGTACCATGAGAATTAACTGCTTCAGAAACAAAACAATGTCAACCTACTGGTAAAGAAAGCACGGGTAAGAAAGTAGCATTACATTTCTGGACTCAAGCTATTGTGATTACCTTTACTGACCAAAGAAAATTGTTTCATACTATTAACAGAAAGGGAGATAGTGACTTTACAGCAGCTATGGAAATTATTCCATTCCTACTGATCCTGAAGAATGTCCAGAAGACAAAAATTAGCAAAGTTTGCCAGAAAAAGCAAATACTGGGAATAAGAATGAGCTTGTTAGGGATGCTTTAATTGAAGTCGTTCAGGCAGCAAAACATATCTGGTACATGGTGGGCCCAAAAGGCCTGTCTCTCTGCTGTATTATATTGGTACTAGACAGGTCGGAGACTGGAAGAACACAGCAAGCCAGACAGCATCAGGAGGTGGAGAAGTCAATGTTTTGGGTGTAACCCTTCTTCAGGCCTGGGGATGGGTGTAAGAGGAGCAGCAGATAAAAGTGTTGACAGGGTCAGGGTGGTGAAAATAGGTAGAGGGCATGACCTGGTTGGTCAATGGGGGGAATGAATCTGGTTGGTGGCAGGGAGGAGTGGAAGGGAGAGGGAGGGGCTGGGAAGGGAGTCAGGGGATGGGAAGGGAGACATCCATCCAAAGTAAGTGAAACCATCTAACCTGCTCAACAAGAGGTTATGTATTTTATCCCAGATACATCAACAGATTCTGAGTAAAGATTTAATTTTAAAAAATGATGATAAATTGCACATGACTCCATGGAAGCCAAACTAATGTCCATATATTCAGGCTATAGTAAAATGCTGGGTGTGAAAATACAGGATGCAACTCATTTGCAGGTACTTGTTTCAACAAAATAGTTGTCTCCAGAACATTGATGTGGTTATTAAGCCTTCAGATGAATTATCAGTCTATCATTTAAATTAGCAAGGAAGAATACCTCAGTGAAAGCAATTCAAGAAATTAAGGATCTTTCAAATAAGGGAATGGATTAACTATCAAATTTAGCAGGACAATATCCTTCGTAAAAATGATCCAAGACATAATGATCTTCCGGTGAAGAAATCATTTAAAGTAATTCAGAATTGAGGTCAAGCCAAAGACTTACAAATGTTCAAGTTGAAAGAGAACATGTTCTAGAAGAATTGTGAAAAAGCTCCAAACTGTTTGAATTTGTGAAGTCCAAGCCTTGGTGACAGGTGGAGGGAGATGGCGAGATGTGATAATGGTAAATGTAAAGCAAGTTACTTACCTGAATGTATCTATGTCAGATAAGGGGGAAAACTCTCATGGGAGATATTACATAAAGTAGTAGTTTTCAAAAAGGTTGATGTTGGAGATTGCATTACGCTCCACCCAGTGGATGATGTCTCATAGCTTTGGGTGGAGAATTGAGAAATCCAGATCTTGGGGTCAGATGCATCATCTTTCACTCTTGGTAATCTTAATAATAATATTTAACTTTAAGCCAAAATAACTTGCACCTGTTGCTATTGTGCAATAAATTGCATCTAGTTATTAAAGCAAATACCTCTTCTTGTTAAGACCCACTAGTGGTTTATCCTCAAATAATGTTAATTGAATTTGCCCTTAGATTCATTATAGAAAGGAGGATTGGGATCTCTTAAGGTGCATTGGTGTGTCCCTGCTTCTGATGAAGGAGGCCTGTGTTCAAGTCCCACCTGCTAAGAGGTGTGTTAATGGATTGATTGAAAATATCTACAACAGCACAGAGGCAGTTATCTCGTTATATGCAAGCTGCTTGTGATTGGTATCGCAACATACAACATGAACAAAAGAACCAGCAGTAGGAGTAGGCCACTCATCTCCTTTCAGCCTGCTCAGCCATTGATTAAGTTCATTTGTGGCCTTAATTCTGTTTTTTCACATGCCCCTTATAAACCTTCATTCCCTCATCAACCAAACAATCTGTCTAGCTCAGTCCTGAGTGTCTTCAATGATCCAACCTCTACTGCTTGTAGGGAATAAGTTTTCAAACAATAATGACATTTTGGGAAAAACAAATCCTTCTGAACTCTACCTTAAAGAGAACCCTTCATATTTCTAAACTGTTCCCTGAGCTCTAAATTCCCCATTAGAGGAATATCATTTCAACATCTATCCTGTAAAGATCTCTCAGAATGTAACACATTTCAATGTGATCATTTCTCATACTTCTAAGCTCCAACGAGTATAGGCCCAATCATATGACAAACCCCCATCCCAGGAATCAGCTAAAGAAACTTTATCTGAAAACATTCCAATGTAATTAGGTCTCTCCTTAAGGTAAATGAGCTAAGCTACACACAGTATCTAAATGTAGTCTCACCAAAAGGTGTGTTCTCTTATACAACTAAAGGAAAGGATCTCCATGTTCATACTCCATCTCCCACTCAATAAAGTCCAATGTTCTGATTGCCTTCCTAATTATTTGCTGTACCTGCGTATTGACTTTTTGTGAATCATGCCCAGATGCTTTTGTACTGCAGCATCTTGTAATCTATGTCCATTTAATAATAAGCTGCTTTTGTATTCTTCTTGCCAAAGTAGAAAACGTCAATCACATCCCTTAGATTAACAACCTCGAATTCAGTCAGTGGTCAGGGACAGGAAAGTCTGATGATGGGTGAGATAAGTAGAGGGATCCAGGAGATAGGGCTGAAGGAGTCTCAGCCTTTGAGCTTGTTAAACAGATTTGAGATTCTTGCTCCCTGTGTGGACGAAGTTAAAAATCATACAATACCAGTTTATAGCCCAAAAGGTTTATTTGGCAGCGCTGTTCCTTTGTCAGGGAGCTACAAAAACTTGTACTTCCAAATAAACCTATGGTTTTTGGACTATGACCTGGTGTTGTGTTATTTTTAACTTTGTCTACCCCAGTCCAACAGTGGCCCCTCCACATCATGTACAAATGAGGCCAGGGGTTGTGGGGAGGATGAAGAAACTGGCCATTGCACTATGGTACTGGGAGTCTTTCAAAAGGAGGAATAAAAGAGAAATGCAAATATAATTGTGCATAGTATAGTCGGGGGACAGACACTGCTCTCTGTGGCAAGGGTTGAGAGTCCCGAAGGCTGTATTGCCTGTCTGGTAAACAGTTTCAGGATATTGCATCTGGGCGGCAGAGAAACTTGGAGTGGGAGGGGAAAGATAGAGTTGCTGTGGTCCACATAGGGACCAACGATATAGATAGAAAGTGAACGTGGTTCTGTTGAGGGTATATGAGCAGCATGAGGCTGAATTAAAAAGCAGAACCAAAAAGATAGTAATCTCCAGAATATTATCTGAGCCACAAGCAAACTGGTCCAGAGTCAATAAGATTAAAGAGATAAATTATGTCTCATGGAGTGGTATGAGAGAAGTGGGTTCAAATTCAGGGACACTGGCACCTGTACTGGGGAAGCTGTTCTGATGGGACAGGCTCCACTTGAATCATGCTGGAAAAGAGTCCTGGTGAATCGTACAATAAGGGCTGTAATTAGGGCTTTAAATAATCTTGGGATGGGCTCAGTTGCATGAAAGTGTAAAATCAAAGCTAAAGGAGAAGGTGGGATTGCAGGTTAGTGATGGAGTTGATTATGATCAAAAATAAAAGGAAGGGACATAATGTGTGAATGTCATACTGTACCAAAGAGCTATAAACTAAAGGGAAATTTGAGAATACATCAAACTTGAAGGCTTTGTAACTTAATGCATGAAGCATTCAGAATAAGGTAGATGGATGGATAACACAAATTTGGGTAAATGCCACAATCTTATAGCCATTGAGGAAACATGGATACAAGGAGATCAAACCTGGGAACTTAGCATTCAGGGATATTTGATGTTTCAGAGAGACAGGAGGGATGGAAAAGCAGGTGGAGGGATAGGTGGAATGGGAGGGGTAGCCCTGTTAATAAGAGATTAAATGAGGACAGTTGTGTGAAATGATTGAGGTTTAGATGATGTAGAGTCCTTTCGGGCAGAGGTAAGAAACATCAAGCAAAAGAAGATATTAATAGAAGTAGTGTACAGACCCTCAAGTAAGAGTTAGTCTGTATGGAAGGCTATATATCAACAAATAATAGGAGCATATAAAAAGAACAGAACAATAATTATGTCAATAATTTACATTTTATGCTGATTGGGCTAATGAAATTGGGAATGGTAGTTATGACAATGAATTCATAGAGTACATTAGAGTTAATTTCCTAGGGTAATATCTAATGGAGTCAACCAGAGAACAGGCTGATGTTGATCTGGTAATGGGTAATAAGGCAGGTTTAATAAATGACCTCCAAGTAAAAGATATCCTTGGAAGCCATGGTCATAACATGATAGAATTTAATATTCAGCTTGAGTGTGAGAAACTTGGGTCAGAAAAAGAAACTGTGTTTAACTTAGTTGAAGGTAATGACAATGAAATGAGGATGGTGTGAGCTAAAGTGGACTGGGCGGTTAGATTAGCAGGCATAACAGTAGGCAAGCAGTGGCAGACATTTAAGGAGATAATTCATGAATTTCAACAGAAGCACATCCCAGTTAGGAAGAACGATTCTAAAAGAGTGAATAACTAGCCATGGCTAACCAAGAAGGTTAAGGAGAATATTAAATTGAAAGAAAAAGCATTTGAGGAGGTCAAAGTCAGTGATAGCACCAAAGACTGGGATAAGTTCAAAATCCAGCAAAGGAGAATTTCAGAAAAAAAGATAGAAACCGAGAAAATAAGCTACAAGTGAAAGCTCTGAAAGAATATTAAAACTTAAGAGTTTCTTTAAATGTGTACAAAGGAAGAAAGATATCAAAGAGAACTTTGGCTCCTTAGAAAATGAAGCTGTGAAGACAGTTTTAGGGGAAAAGGAAATGGCAGAAGAGTTAAACAGATGTTTACATCAGTGGCTATGGTGAAAGATAACTCAAATATTCCACTTACACTAAAGAATACAGGGAGGAATTAAGTACCGTTACCTTCACTAGGGAAGTACTGTTGGACAAACTAATGAGGCTCAAGACAAATACGTTCCCTGGCCCTGATGGCTTGCATCTGAGGATTTTAAAAGAGGAAATTATCAAGATAGTGGATGTGTTGGTTGTAATTTTCCAAAAATCCTTGGATTCTGGATACGTACCAGCAGATTGGAAAACTGCTGATGTGACACACCTGTTCAAAAAGAGAGGGAGGCAAAAAGTGGGTTCCTATACGCCAATTAGCTTAAAATTAATTGTTGGCAAAGTATTGCAACACTTAACCTATTTCTGCCCCTTTGCAGATCCTTTATACCTTCTCACATCTAGCTTTCCTGCATGTCTGTCTATCACCAGCAGGTTCACTTACAATACAGTTCACCAAGTCGTTCACATAGATCAAAAATAGTTGAGTCTTCAATACTGATCCCTCTAATACTTGACTGGGTACATATTGTCACAATTAAAATAATCTATTTATCTTGATTTACAGTTTTCTGTTAATTAGTCAGTCTTCAATCCATGCTAATACATTAGCCCATATTCAGAAGCTCTAGTTTTTTGTAGCAATCTTATTAAATATAATTTGCAAATCGAAATGCACTACACCTACTGGGTTATCTTAATCCATGCTACTTTTTACACAGAGTCATAGAGCCATACAGTCATACAACATGGAAACAGTTCCTTCGGTCTAACTCATCTGTCTCATTTGCTGGCATTTGGGGCATATCCCTCTAAACCATTCCTATTCATATACCCCAGATGCCTTTTAAATGTTGTAATTGTACCTGCATTCACCACCTCCTCTGGCAGCTTATTCCATATACACACCACCCTTTGAGTGAAAATGTTGCCCTTTGGGTCCCTTTTAAATCTTTCATTTTCACCTTAAGCCTATGCTCTCTAGTTTTGGACTCCTCTACCCTAGTCACAACGCTATTCACCCTATCTACGCCCCTCATTATTTAATAAAGCTCTATAGCTTTAGGAAACATTAATATATTTGTTAAACATGATTTCATTTCACAAAATCGTATAGACCTTGCCTATTGCATTATGGTTTTCTAAATGTCAAGCTTCTACTTGTTTAATTATAGATTGTAACTTTTCATCCTGAAAATCACCTAGGCTGATGATTCTACTACTAGAACGGACAAAATCCTTTCCCAGTTAACATACATCAGAATTCCACAGCAGGAAAAATTCTCAATTATAATTTGTTTTCACCACGCGTATGATGTTCAACTTATTGAAATTCTGGAAGTATCTTTGAGACAACTTTTTGTCTCCAATGACACAGTGAATAAATAATGAAATTGGTGAAGAGTGAGAACATTTTTTATTTTTCCTGACCAATAAATTAATTTTTTCACTTTGTAAAAATAGACATCAGGCCCCAATTCTCTGTTATTAACGCTGTCTGTGGAGCTATAATTATGAAGTTTGAAATACAATACAGGAAAATGCAACTCAATATTCCCTGTTGAGCAGTGTATAGCTGACAGTCTATTAATCCCTACCTTGCTCAAACTTTGTCAATCAACTTATACCAATTTGGTTTCTTTCAAACTTTCCATGTACAAAATATGTCATCTATGAAGATCATCTTTCTCAGGCCCCAGGGGAATGTTTGCCCTTTTACTAGACATGGAAGCAGAGCATCAACTGCAAACGATGAAAATACATCATACACTATCCAGTTATTGTGTAATATTTTTAGACTCTGGCTGTATTCCCCTCAATAACAACTAGCACTTCGGTATACAGTCAGATTGTAGTGGCTTCAATTATTACAAATCAATCATAATTTATGATGTCAACTATGTATCTTTATATAGTTTTTACATTTTAGGCACCTAAATTATAATCTATTGTATTCTACTTATTTCCAACACAGAGTATTAAAATAAATCAATGAGAAAGTTGCAGTTATTTAATAATATTATAAATCTGTCTGGATCCACGAATTGTGTCAATAGAGAATAAAATTGCAATGTGATTTAATTAGTTTAAAAATGTTGAAGTGGAGTTAAACCAGATAGCTAAAGATCTATCAGTTCAAAATTAGTTGTGAGGACATTGCTGGATGCTATGATTGAGGAACAGTGAATGAAGATTTTGCCATTCTTGGAGATAATTAAAAAAGAGTGAGCATTGATTTGTGAAAAAGTTTTCTGACTATCTTAATTGATGTTTTTGAAGAAAACACTGGTGTGGTTAATGTGACAATTGATGTTGCCATTATGAATTTCCAGAAGATACTTGTTAAGATTTCAGAGAAGAGGTTCTTAGCATAAATGAGAGATCTCCAAACTGGAAGTAATCTTGTGATATGGATCAGTAATTAGTTGAGAGGTAGGGGATGGGAGGCAGGGAAGTTTGGTGTGATGTTGTTGGTCCCCAGGAATCCGGGGATTTTTATCATTACATCATGTATAATTGAAGGTTTGGATGAAGGAAAAGACAATTGATTTGATATCTAGGTTTTCAGATGACACTTAATTAGGAGCTAGAGTAGAGTGTATAATTGAGATGATCAAGACAAGGATTCCTGTTGGCAGGGCTTGTTGGGTTAACAATCTTAGCCGATCGCGGGGAAGACACTATGTGCCATCGCATGCTGAAGAATCTCCAGATCATTGCCTGCAAAGTAAGACAACAAATTACCCTTGTCTACCAATCAAGGGTAAATGTCAGTAACTGTACAGGACAGCTACAGACTGACAGTGCTTAATCAGATACATTAAGGCACCAGTAATGTCAGCCAGTTCTGACAGATCCTAACTGTCGCAACTTATTCTGAGAGTGGCTCCGTTAAGCTAGGAGCAGGATAATGAGACTAGTTTGGTAATGTATGATGAGAATACTCACAGAATCAATCTCTCCATAAAACCCAATACAACAGACACTTAGCCAAATAAAATAAGATTCAGCGTGATCACTTTGACACAAATGTATCTCACAAACATAAACAGTGACAAAATAATGCTCTGTCTGTAAAATTATGGGTCACTTCCAGAATTTTTGCAGAGGTAAGATATAATTTCAAAAACAACACTAGAACAGACCTTCCCATAATGGACAGCCATGTGAATAAAGATCCTGAAGTTGATGTTATGGAGATTTTTTTTTGCATTAGCAGGCAACAGTTTTTTTGCAAAGGACGTTCAGGCAATTAAGAGTTCTCCAGAAAAAGTAATGGATAAACTATCAGGCCTGGCAGCAAAGTGAACATGTTATTAAATACCTGAAGGTATATATGATACCAATTTTAATAATTTGAGGTGCAGTTATTTCTAATTTAGTTGAGCATGCATGTTATTTAAAGTTATCGAGTGAAGGAGTATTGATGAATGAGGAGAGAGTGAGTACTGTAGATTCTAGACATCAAAGTCAAGATTAGAGTGGTGCTGGAAAAGCACAGCAGGCCAGGCAGCATCAGAGGAGCAGGACAATCGACGTTTTGGGCAAAAGCCCTTCATCAGGAATGAGGTAAGTGGTTAGATGTTGGGTGGCAGGTCGGTAGGCTGGAAGATAGGTAGCATAGGATGGCACATGGATCGGTTGGCAGGTGTGTAAGCTGGTAATAAAACAAAGAACTGCAGGTGCTGAAAATCTGAAACAAGACACTAAACTACTGGAGAAAGCATTCTTCCCACAGATGCTGTCAGACCTGTTGATATTCTCCAGCCACTTCTGTTTTTGTGTTGGTAAGATGGCACAGTTAGTTGGAGGTAGATATTTTAGCATCGAAGAGGATGAGCATTTAGAAAAGGTAGGGGAGATTGAGTCAAATGGGATATTGGGGCTGTCAGGGTGGTCCCATTTGTGGGGGCTTGTGGGTGTTGTGTGGACTTGGGGGGTGTTGTTGCAAGTGTTTGACGGTTATTAGGAGTGTGTATTGTGAAGTTGTTTAGATCACAATGGGGATTTGGTAGTTGGAAGAGTCATGGTTAGGTCAAGGGAAATAATCAGGTCAGCTGAGGGAGGTGATGTTTGCCTGGGAGGGATAAGGGGGTTATTTGGGATGGGTGTTCTGGTCAGCGGTGAGCCAGGGGTTCAATTCAACAGTAAATCAGGAGTTAGAGCAGAGCTTCTTTCTGCTAACTTCCTTGTAGTTAAGCTAATTATGTTGGACCCTGTGAAGCTTCGGTGTAAAACTCAAAGCTGGGAGCTTTGTCAGAGGGTTCCAGGCACAGTGTAATTGCAAATTGGATGTTTCTACTTCCTGAACAATTCCTGTTGTGTCAGTTGGAATGGGACTTCTGCATGGTCCCAGCATCAAACCTTAGTCGACACTTCAAGAATAATTCTCCAGTCATGAGATCTGGACCATTGAGTCTCGGAGTCCACTGCCTCTATGTTTTGAAGTAAACATCAGAAAATGGCAGGTATGAATTCCATCAAAGGCAATGTGTAGACGAGTCCATTCATTATGATTCAATACAGAACTCATTGGAAAACTCACAATATGTATTGAACTTGTCAAATTTACATGATCCCTCAGCAACTTTTCGAACAGCTCATCGATGTCAATTTTTAAACATTCAGATTTAAATATCTTTATGTCTATACAAATAGCACGGAGTTCTGAGGCTTAAGCAGTTTACAATTTACACAATTGTTCTACCCTATTATTTCTGTATCTTCAGTCAATTTTGGCCATTTTAACCTGGAACAGAAAAATAGGTGACTCAAAACCAATTTTGCACGGATTTGATGACCTATTTCCTAATTATTGTATATTAGATTTCATTTGTGTCGAATTGGGCATTTGCTGTCATAGGGATATTGCCAAGCAATAAAATAATGTTCATTTCCACATTTTACTTGTCAGTTTCAAATACAAGGATGCTTCAAAGAGAGGAGAAAGTGAGGTCTGCAGATGCTGGAGATCAAAGTTGAAACTTTATTGCTGGAACAGCACAGCAGGTCAGGCAGCATCCAGGGAACAGGAGATTCGACGTTTCGGGCACAGGCCCTTCTTCAGGAATGAAGAAGGGCCTGTGCCCGAAACGTCGAATCTCCTGTTCCCTGGATGCTGCCTGACCTGCTGTGCTGTTCCAGCAATAAAGTTTCAACCTGCTTCAAAGAGAGTAATGCATAAGCATACATTTGCAATTGAAATGATTGTGAAGGCATTCAGTTGATTAAATTGGCTTAATATCTGTACTAATGTCATGGATTTGACTTGTGTGTATCTGGCAGAAAATAAACTCAGCCTATTTTAAGGAAAAGCAACTGCTTCTCATACCAAAAATTAGAATTTTTAATGAAAGCAATAAAATTGCTTTTGACAATATGAAACAGAGATCTTCATGGAATACTATTTAGAACTTTTGCAATACACAAGTCCTGATTTTCTTTAAAGCTACTCTGAACCCATCATTGGCGACTAAAATAAATAAGTACAATGCAATTTAGTAAATTTGATTATAATGGCCTAGGTACTGTACTCAGGGTCCAAGATGGCAACAATTGAGCGCAGTCCATTCTGACTACAAGGAGTGTCATCTGCCATCTTGTAAAGGCATTCAAGGAAAGCACATGTGAAGCCACTTGCATGTGGAAATCAGAAGTCTGGTTCCAGTATCAGGTGATCCTTGCAAAATTAGATTATTCATGATCAAACTTGCATATTGCATATTGTGGTCAGATTCTTCAAGGCAGTGCCGTTAAAGGGAATGCTGGTGGCTGCCACCAGGAAAAGAGTTTTGAATTTTTCGGTGAACTTGATCTTACAGATTAAGTTTTTCATGGCTGCACAATAAATCTATAAACCACTTGTGAATACCACGCTCACATCTTTTCATTGTCTCACCTACATTCCAGATCGTCTGTTTGCAATGGCTAATGAGATGTCTTTATGAACATAGCTCACATCCACAGTTCACCAAGCTAAGCAAATGAGGCATGACAGAAAATCTGTTGTGATTCTCATATTTTTCTCATTAGTTACTTGTAGCATACAGTACAATTACGATCACATTCGAATTCAGGCATAGTCTGATATGTAGGCCACAGTCCTGAGGCATAAACCACTTTAATTAACAAGTTGGTCTGAAAGGACGATAATACCCATTCAATAAAGCTGGGACAGCTGGTTCTTCAGTCTTTGAGGGTTGGCTGATGTTTCAAAACCTGCAGATGTCAATTTGGGCTTCCCTTCATGTCCAGGTTTGGTTCAGCTCTTTGGGTCGTCTCATTAAGGTGATCTTTTTAGGTCTGATCACTCTGATGATGCTCACCACAAGGCACAAGGAGTTGACTTGTAGCTCGACCACCAATCAAAGGTGCTTTCAAGGGATGCCATTGTAAAAGGTGTGAAAGCAGAGAGAGCTGGGGTGCCACATTACCCTTTCAGGAGGATACAAAGCAAGTTACACTGAACTTGTTTTTTTCTCATGTGGCAATTCCTGTGTTCACAAACTACAGATGGACAATTTCAAACTGTGCTGTGGTATTCTAGGATATGTCAGTGGCTTTCCCAGTGAATGAGATAGCTGAAGACAGTTATCTGTTGTGGTCGGAGCACCTCGTGCTTGACACTACAGTGGCAAGAACCAGCACAGATAAATGTTCTCTAAATAGTTTTAGTTGGTGCAGTACAGATAGGATAACTGAGTACAATATAATCTGAGTAGATTGTAGGATCCATTAACTGGGAACTAAAGAGCTAGCTTGAGGGATTTTATAGCTGCTGAGTCTAAATAATTGGATCTTGCAAAACCACTAAAATTACAGAATGAAAGTGCAGCATCAGGAGTCAAGAAGTGGTTTGAGGATGCACTAAGCAGCCTGACAAATTTAAAAAACACCTATGAAAGAGACAAGCTGCATTTTTGCAATTTTAAGGGACAGAAAACATTGATGAGGTCTTTCATAAATCCATAAAATATAAGGTTAAGTTTTGCATCAGAAGCATGAATTCATAAAATAGCTTGTGTACCTCCGTAAATTTACCATCACAACTGTTAAAGTTCTGCCTGAAGTGACCATGATTTTTCTTCACTTCCATGTAAATAGTTCCCTTTCCCTCCTGGAGTACAATACCTCTCTGTAGCTGTGCCCATTGAAACAAACAAAAGAGAAAGACACAAGTTGAAAAGTGCTGTTCATGATCACCAAATGTCTCAAAATACTTGAAAGCCAATTTATTAATTCTAGTATAATTTATTATTCAAGTGGCATCACAATTTTAATGTAAGAAATGTAGAAGCTAATTAGTGTTCAATAGCAAACATCCACAAACAGTAATAAGATAATGAACAGAGTTAAAAATCACACAACACCAGGTTATAGTCCAACAGCTTTATTTGGAAGTACTAAAACAGCGCTCCGAAAGCTAGTGCTTCCAAATAAACCTGTTGGACTATAACCTGGTGTTGTGTGATTTTTAACTTTGTCCATCCCAGTCCAACACCAGTTCCTCCGCATAATGAACAGGCACATTTTTTTAAGTGGTGTTGAATGGGGGAATACAAAATAGCTGGACTCTGGGGATAACTCCCTTGTTCTTCCTTGAAGCAATGCATTTGCATCCACCCAAACAGGTGGGTGAAATATCTTTTACAAATGACGGCACTTCCAACAGTGCCGCAGCCCCTCAATCCTGCACAGGTATGTCATGATACATATTTTCTTAAGACCTTAAGTGAAACTTGAACGAGAAACCATGTGACTCGGAGGCATGTGTTACCAACTATCTCAATGGCGTGTGTGTGTGTGCGTGTCTGTCTGTGTGTTAGGGTCGATGGAGTATCCTGCCAAAATCATGTATTAATTAAGCCTCCATCTCACAGTTGGATTATTTTGCTTTCAGTCCTTCTAATGAAGTGGGGTCAGTTGTGCCAAGTGTTTGGCTCAGTGAGTAATTTCAACTAAGCACAGAAGCTATAGACTGACAACATACTGCCTGTTGTCCTACATTACAGGATGGGAGTTTCTTTGGTTTGGCCAGGCAATTAAAAAGCCTCATTCATCCTCTTTAGTAGCAATTCTAATTTTCTTTCACTGTAAATGTTTCTTCCTTTTGTTCTCTCTTATATACTGTATACACTAAAGTTGTCCTTATCTGACATTTTTTGCATTCGTATCTTAAATAATTTGCAATAAGCTTCAAAAAAATTGTTGGATTCAAGAGTTTCAATCAGATTTAACAAGATTGGGAAAATGGAAGTCAATGCATTTGTTCCCCTAACACAAACTTTATGCCCTGACCACTATTTCCACTTCAGTTACCTAGTTTAAGGTGAGCTATATGGATTACGACTTTGCTATTATGATTAATCTGGAGATAAGCTTTCAACTATACACCATGCACCACCATTTCCACTTCTGTAGCTTAATTCTGATGCTCCCTTCTGTCATCTGTAACCAAAACTTTCATCCTTCTGATACTTGAAGATTTGACTATTCCAATGCATTCCTGGCCAGTCTTCCATCTTTCATAAGTACATAAACTTGTGCAGATGCAAAACTCTGTTGCCTGTATTTTAACCTACTCTAGATTTCATTCACCCATGATTCCTGCTCACTGCATCTCATTTGCCGCTGGACAACAATGCCTTGTTTTAAGAATTCAAGTAAATTTTTCTCAGTTGCTCTGTAGTATTACTGTTCCCTATATCTCTCACCTCCTCCATGTCTCCAAACCTTCATGAACTTTCCTTTTTCAAATTTAGTCACTTGTACATCAGCAATTTGAAGTGAAAGGTCATAGAGTCATAGAGATGTATAGCTTTGAAACAGACCCTTCAGTCCAACTCATCCATGCCTACCAGATATTCTTATTTAATCTAGCCCCATTTGCTATCATTTGGCCCATAGCCCTCTAATTTCTTCTTATTCATATACCCACCCAAATGCTTTTTGAATTCAATTGTATCAGCCTCTACAACTTCCTTTGGCGGCTCACTCCATAGACACATCACCCTCTGCATGGAAAAGTTACTCCTTAGGTCTCTTTTAAATCTTTCCCCTCTCACCCTAAACCTACGCCCTCTCGGTTTGGACTGCACTACTCTGCTATTCACCCTAACTATGCCCCTCATGATTTTATAAACTTCTAAAAGATCACCCCTCAGTATGAACTACCTTGGTCCTAAACCAGGAAATCTCACCCTAAACCTCTCTGCCTCTCCTAGGCCTTTTTCTTCATTCAGAGTTATCTCTTTAATCAAGTTTTTCATCCAATATAGTCTTAGCAGTCTCCTTTGTTTTATTGTCATTGTACTTGGGTCATCTTACCACACTAAATGCACAATATAAGCTTACATTGTTGGTTGTGATGGTGATGGTCAACTGGACTACATAAAAATGGGATGGCACAGTGGCTCAGTGGTTAGCACTGCTGCCTCACAGCACCAGGGTCCCAGGTTTGATTCCAGCCTTGGGTGACTGTCTGTGTGGAGTTTGCACAGTCTCCCTGTGCCTGTGTGGGTTTCCTCCCACAATCCAAAGATATGCAGGTCAGGTGAATTGGCCATGCTAAATTGCCCATAGTGTTAGGTGCATTAGTCAGAGGGGAAACGGGTCTGGATGGGTTAGTCTTCGGAGGATCGGTGTGGACAGGTTGGGCCAAAAGGGCCTGTTTCCACACTGTAGGGAATCTAAAACAAAATACTTTCTTATGTCAGTCTGTTAGGTTTATGAGGTTCCTGCTTTATCAGGTGTTAAACCATTCATGTTTGTAGACTGAGTGCTTCAGCAATTAACATTTCTATATGTCATAAGTTGATTGTAGTACATGATCTGTTAAAGGTCCGAATGTGCAACATTCAGAATATCACTTGTGATGGCTGCAATCACCACAGCTAGTGGTCGCACCAATCTCACTTAAATTTAGTGGCATGGAAACAAGAGGGAGTACTGTAATTTTGAGAGCCACAGGAAGATAGAAACTTTGATTTTTCTACTCAGGTTCTTGGGTATTTGCCATTATTATTAATCGAAAAAGCCTTTATAAGAGTGCTGTCTCTCATCATCTATGGAGGTTCAACATAAAACAATATATAAAGCTTATTTACTATGAGATTTAACATTACATTCCAGATCCTGAAGCTTTAGATTAAATGTTGACTATACCAGAAACCAAACTTCTCCTCACAACACGTTTGGTTGCGGCAATTCTTTGAATGTTTACCTAATAAATGCTAATAAAAATGCATTCATATAAATTTCTATAATCTGTTTTTTTTTTCAAAACAAAGTTTGAGCAGAGTGAAGTTTAAACATTGGCATAACATCACAATAATACACAGAAAAAGAGGGTAGGATATTTTCTGATGAAGAGTCACCATACCTGAAATGTTAACTCTGCTTTCTCTCCTCAGATACTGTCAGACCTGTTGAGTTTCACCCAGCAATTTCTGTTTTTGTTTAGGATAAAACATTATGTTGCAGCAAAAACAGTAAGGAAATATATGAATGTCAGGGACCATTATAGGTAATCAGAGATTAAGCTGGCGTAATAGGATCGGAGAATGGGTCTGGGTGGGCTATTCTTCTGAGAGTTGGTGTGGAGTTGTTGGGCTGAATAGCCTGTTTCTGCACTGTAGGGAGTCTATGTTTCTGTGATCTTCACTATTGCTATATTAGCACCATAAAAAAAAACACAGAGATGGGTCTATTTTCCGTTAACACCTAAACCTTGCCGAATTTCTCTTAAAATGTGAAATTTGTACTTTACTTCACGAATAACTAAATGCAGAATGCCATCTGATGTTGTTCTGCTGTTTTTCTATCTACAACCCTCTTGAATTTAGTACATCAATCTGAAGTGAACTGAAATGCTGTCAGTTCACCCATCTCTATTCAGCACACACAGCATATTGCTTTCAGGCATCTGTTGTGTCATATGAATGGCTTTTTACCATTTTATAGTTCTGGAATTAAACCAGATATCCTGAAATGCATAATGCTCTTTGTTGTATATCCAAATGTAAAATGGTAACTTTGTCATTCTGAATTGTATTAACTTTTTACAACATTGCAGGTAACAGAGAGCAAACAGACACAGGCTTGACTGCAAACACATTTTGTTTTTTTAGGTGATAATTTGCAGAATCTTCCCCACAATCACACAGGAGGTGAATATAAATTGAAACAAAGTTGGAGCCACTTCAATTGCAATGGAACTATTAAACGTGAAGTGATTCAATAATGAGTCAGAAGTAATAAGATATTCTAAAATGATATGGCAAAAATACATGTGTTCTCTTCATGGTTAGTTTTTTTTTTGCCATTAGTTGCAAGTGTCAACAATAGATACACTATTTCCAATGGTTTGCCAGCAAATCAAATGGAGTCAATACTGTATCCTGGCTTTAATACAAGAATTCCCTTTATACTACAATAATTCCCTTTTGGCAATGTTTTCATAGAATCCCTACAGTGCAGAAAGAGACCATTTGACCCATTGTGTCTGCACGGACCCTCTAAAGAGTGTCTCACTCAATCCCACATTTACTGTGGCAAATCCACCTAGCCTGCACATCCTTGGACATGATGAGGGAATTTAAGCCTGACCAATCCACCTAATCTAGGCATCTTTGGAGTATGAGAATAAACTGAAGCATCTGATGGAAACAACATACAGGCACACGGAAAACATACAAACTCCACAGATTGTCACCGAAGGCTAGAATTGAAACTGGGTCGCTGCCATTGTGAGGTAACAGTGCTAACCACTGAGTCACCATGCCACCTTATTAGTGAAAATGTGGGATGCCAATGTTATAAATGCAAGAGCAAGTGAGGTGTCTGGTATTATTAGACTATTAAACCAAAGATTCCAGGTTATGTTCTGGGTGAAGTTTGTATTCAAAATAAAAGAAGCTAGAATTATGAATTAGGAATCTGGCAATGACCATAAAACCATTGTCAGGAAAAGCTCTGGTTCGGGAAATAAGCTGTTACTGTCACCTGGTCTGGCCTATACATGTCTCCAAACCCACAGCAAAATGGTTGATTTAATAGCCCTCTGGGCAATTAGGGATGGACAATTTCTGCCGGCTGAGCCAATGACACACACATCCCATGCATAAAACAAAAAAATTCTTGTCAGAATTATATTTTACATATCCCTCTTCATTATATCTGGAAACTGATTTTAGGTTTTGCATAATTACCACATTTATAGTGTTACCTTCATATTCTAAATTGCATTGTCAATCAAAAAGCACAAAAGGCCACATATACTCTGGTTGTAATTTTTAATATCATGCAGGCATTTTATATTGAGGGGATGTAAAGAATTGAGTGAAAATAAAATCTTTTATCAACAGCTGTCCTAAAGAGGGGTCACTGGGTTTGAAATGCTAACTCTGTTTTCTCTCTGCAGATGCTGCAAAATCTGCAGAAAATTTCTGTTTTTGCTTCAGATTTCCAGCATCTGCAGTTCTTTGCTTTGTTTCATTCTATTAACAACAGTTTACTTTTCTTAATACTGTGTCTTTATGGCTCAGGTTTCACACATCTCACCTAAAATGTATGCAATGGTCAAATTACACAGGACAATTGGAGCTAACTCTCAGCTCCAAATGGACAAGGTTGGGTTTTATGACTGGAAAAATCTGTGAGAGGATTCTAACCCCTTGAACCAAAGTTGGATGGAGAGCAGCAACCAATCTACTGTCAGCAGACTGATTGTTCATTGAAACGTTTGAAGAAGGCTATATATGTCTGTTGTAAACTCAGTTGGCTATGTTTCCCAAGCTGAAAATGTGTTGCTGGAAAAGAGCAGCAGGTCAGGCAGCATCCAGGGAACAGGAGAATCGATGTTTCGGGCATAAGCCCTTCTTCAGGAAGAAGGGCTTATGCCCGAAACGTCGATTCTCCTGTTCCTTGGATGCTGCCTGACCTGCTGCGCTTTCCCAGCAACACATTTTCAGCTCTGATCTCCAGCATCTGCAGCCCTCACTTTCTCAGGAATTAAATAATCCAGAGCCAAACACATAAGGGAGATACCTTTACAATTTCCTCATAACTCAATAGAGTCATAGAGATGTACAGCACGGAAACAGACCCTTTGGTCCAACTTGTCCATGCTGACCAGATATCCCAACCCAATCTAGTCCCACCTGCCAGCACCCAGTCCCTATCCCTCCAAACCCTTCCTATTCATATACCCATCCAGATGCCTTTTAAATGTTGCAATTGTAATAGCCTCCACCACTTCCTCTGGCAGCCCATTCAACACACGCACAAACCTCCACATGAAAAGTGTGCCCCTTAGGTCTCTTTTATATCTTTCCCTTCTCACCTTAAACCTATGCCCTCTAGTTCTGGACTCACCCACCCCAGAGCAAAAACCATGTCTATTTACCCTAAACATGCCCCTCATAATTTTATAAACCTCAATAACGTAACACCTCAACCTTCGACACTCCAGGGAAAACAGTCCTAGCCTATTCAATCTCTCCCTTTAGCTCAAATCCTCCAACCCTGGCAACATCCTTGTAAATCTTTTCTGATACCTTTCAAGCTTCACGACATCCTTCTGATAGGAGGGAGACCGGAATTTCACGCAATATTCCAAAGGTACCCTAACCGATGTCCTGTACAGCCACAACATGACGTCCCAACCCCTATACTCAATACTCTGACCAAAAAAGGAAAGTATAACAATGCCTTTTTCACTATCCTATCTACCTGTGACTCTACTTTCAAGGAGTTATAAACCTGCAGTCCAGGTCTCTTTGTTCAGTAACACTCCCTAGGACCTTACCATTAAGTATATAAGTCCTGTGAAGATTTGCTTTCCCTAAATGCAGCACCTCACATTTATCTAAATTAAACACCATCTGCCACTTCTCAGCCAATTGGTCCATCTGCTCAAGATCCCATTGTAATCTGTGGTAATCATTTTTGCTGGCCACTACACCTCCAATTTTGGTGTCATCTACAAACTTACTAAATTTACCCCTGATGCTCACATCCAAATCATTTATCTAAATGACAAAAAGTAGTGGACCCAGCACCAATCCTTGTGGCACTCCATTGATCACAGGCCTCCACCACCACCCTCTGTCTTCTACCTTTGAGCCAGTTCTGTATCCAAATGGCTAGGTTTCCCTGTATTCCATGAGATCTAACCTTGCTAACCAGTCTCCTATGGGGAACCTTGTCGAAAGCCTTATCGAAGTCCATATAGATCACATCAACTGCTCTGCCGTCATCAATCCTCTTTGTTACTTCTTCAAAAACACAATCAAGTTTGTGAGACATGATTTCCCACGCACAAAGCCATGTTGACTATCCCGAATCAGTCCTTCCCTTTCCAAATATATGTACATCCTGTCCCTCAGGATTCCCTCCAACAACTTGCCCACCACCAACATCAATGGTCTGTAGTTCCCTGGCTTGTCCTTAATACCCTTCTTAAATAGTGGCATGACATGAGCCAAACTCCAGTCTTCTGGCACCTCACCTGTGATTATCAATGATCCAAATATTTCAGCAAGAGGCCCAGTAATCACTTTCCTAGCTTCCCACAGAGTTCTCGGGTACACCTGATCAGGTCTTGGGGATTTAACCACTTTTATGCATCTCAAGACATCCAGCACTTACTCCTCTGTAATATGGACATTTTTCAAGATGTCACCATCTATTTCCCTAAATTCTATATCTTCCATGTCCTTTTCCACAGTTAACACTGTTGCAAAATACTCGTTTTGTATCTCCCCCATCTCTTGTGGCTCCACACAAAGGCTACCTTGCTGATCTTTGAGGGGCCCTATCCTCTCCCTAGTTTCCCTTTTGTCCTTAATGTATTTGCAAAACCCTTTGGATTCTCCTTAACTCTCTTTGCCAAATCTATCTCATGTCCCCTTTTTGCCCTCCTGATTTCCCTTTTAAGTATACTCCAACTGTCTTTATACTCTTCTAAGGATTCACTCGATCTATCCTGTCTATACCTGACATATGCTTCCTTCTTTTTCTTAACCAAACCCTCAATTTCTTTCATCCTCCAGCATTCCCTATACCTACCAGCCTTTCCATTCACCCTAACAGGAATATACTTTCTCTGGACTCTTGTTATCTCATTTCTGAAGGCTTCCCACTTTCCAGCCGTCCCTTTACCTGCGAAAATCTGCCCTCAACCAGCTTTTGAAAGTTCTTGCCTAATTCTGTCAAAATTGGCCTTTCTTCAATTTAGAACTTCAACTTTTAGATCTGGTCTATCCTTTTCCATCATTATTTTAAAATTAATAGAATAATGGTCGCTGGCCCCAAAGTGTTCCCCCACTGACACCTCAGTCACCTACCCTGCCTTATTTCCCAAAAGTAGGTCAAGTTACGCACATTCTCTAGTAGGTACATCCACATACTGAATCAGGAAATTTTCTTGTACAAGCTTAATTAATTCCTCTCCATCTAAACCTTTAAACCGTGGCAGTCCCGGTCTATGTTTGGAAAGTTAAAATCTCCTACCATAACCACTCTATTATTCTTATAGATAACTGAGATCTCCCTACAAATTTGTTTCTCATTTTCCCAACTATTTGGAAATACAATCCCAATAAGGTGATCATCCATTTCTTATTTCACAGTTTCACCCAAATAACTTCCCTGGGTGTATTTCTGGGAATATCCTCCCTCAGTACAGCTGTAATGCTATCCCTTATCAAAAACTCCACTCCCCCTCCTCTCTTGCCTCCCTTTCTGTCCTGCCTGTAGACTTTGTATCCTGAAACATTAAGTTGCCAGTCCTGTCCATCCCTGAGCCACATTTTTGTAATTGCTATGATATCCCAGTCCCATGTTCCTAACCATACCCGGAGTTCATCTGCCTTGCCTGTTAGGCCTCTTGCATTGAAATAAATGCAGTTTAATTTATCAGTCCTATCTTGTTCTCTGCTTTGTCCCTGCCTGCCCTGACTGTTTGACTGGCTTCTTTTCTCAACTGTACCTGTCTCAGATTGATCTCTTTCCTCACCATCTCCCTAGGTCCCATCACTACCTCCCTCCCCCATCTTACTAGTTTAAATTCTCCTGAGCTTTTCTAGCAAATTTCCCTGCCAGTATATTAGTCCCCTTCCAATTCAGGTGCAATCCATCCTGCTTGTACAGTTGACTTCTACCCCAGAAGAGATTCCAGTGATCCAAAAATGTAAATCTTACCCCAATACACCAGCTCCTCCGCCATGCATTCATCTACTCTATCCTCCTATTCCTGCCCTCACTAGCTCGTAGCACCAGGGATAATGCAGATATTACTAATCTCGAGGACCTCCTTTTAAAATTCCTGTCTAACTCTCTATATTCTCCCTTCAGAATCTCAACCTTTTCCCTTCGTATAGCATTGGTTCCAATATGGACAATGACCTCCTGCTGGTCCCTCTCCCCCTTGAGAACATTCTGCACCCTCTCTGAGACATCCTTGATCCTGGCACCAGGGAAACAACACACCACTCTGCTTTTTCGCTGCTGATCACAGAAACGTCTATTTGTGCTTCGGACTAGAGAGTTTCCTAGCACAAATTGATCTCTTGGAACCCGACATACTCCTCATTGTGTTAGAGCCAGTCTTAATACCAAAAGGTTGACTGTTCATGCAACGTTCCCCTGAGAATCCATCACCTCCTACATTTTATGAAACAGCATACTCCTGTACTCCTTGTCTATCTCTCTTACCATTCCTGGAGTTAACCCATCTGTGTGACTGTATCTGCTACTTTTCTCCCTTTCTATAACTGTCATCCATCACACTCTCTTGCTGTTGTAAATTCCTCATTGCCTCTAGATGTCACTCCAACCGATCTATTTGATCTGATAGGATTCACAACCACCGGCATTTTTTGCAGAAAGAATCCTCAGTAACCCTTAAACTGTCCCGAAACTCCCACATCCGACAAGAAGAGCATATCACTCTACTAAGGGCCATTTCTACTTCTTTCAATCTTAGATCCATAAAATAGCACCATCTTATTCCTCTACAAAAAAATGCTTCAGGCTAACTTAATAATTATGGCTTATATTTTTAAGTCTAACCAAGAGACATATCTCAATAAAACATATAATCAAGGAAGAACCCACTGTACTCACTACTGCAGTCTTACAGCAAGGTCACACTTAAATCTATTCACTTATCTCTCTCAAACAGGTTCCTTCAAGATCAGTTGTGATTTTTACTGTTTGTTAATTTTCCTAGTCGCACTCTGATATCCAGCGATACATGAATTCAACAGCAAAGGCAGGTTCACTGCTGTGTCAGGGAGCAGTGTTGGTTTCTTTCTCTCTTGGCTTACTTATAAATGGTCCCAACTCAACCAATCATTCCTCCATCATTATCAAATCCTAACACACATTCCTGTCTCTCCTGCAATCTCCAAATCTCTTTCGGTCATGCCTACACTGTGCTCCCAACATTTTCCAGATATCCTAACCCCTCCAATCTCCTCTGAACATCAATAATACTTCCTAAATCATGATCAGCCCTGGCAAACCTCACCGTGCACTTTCTACACGCTCATTTTGGCTATTTCTGCCCTCAACAGCACAAAAGCGCGTGATCCATTAGAAGTGCTCTCGTTTGGTGTGTGAGCCACTCCAGAGTCAGCCAGCTTTGGATTCCAGGCTGTGCAAAAGAAACCATGCATGCCTTGCCATTTGAGAAATAAGCCCTTTCAGGTTTACCAAACATAATAATTACTTCCAGCTCAAAGAACTCATTCTAGGGTCAATGAGTGCAATAAATTTATTAACCGAATCTGTTACTGTAGCACATGCTGTTTGCTTCAGTTTCCAGGAAAACAGCAAATAATATTTCATTAGATTGGTTAAAGCTAGTCGTCAGATTAACTGGTAAGAAATATAATATACACCACAAAGGCATGAAATTCATTCCCCCAGGTATTTAGCTTCGGAGGCATAATTCATAATGTGCATATATCTGTTGGGAATGAGGTGGTTAAATGCAAACATTTGGCTGGTACAGGTAGACAACCCTTTATTAGAAATCCCGAAATCTGAAAAGCTCCAAAATCTGAAGGTTTTCTCGATTGCTTGGCATGCAAACAGTTAACTCAAGTCAACACCCATTCGATGTGTGTCACTCAGATGTGACCTGGGTGGGTGTGGCCCAGCACTGGCAGGCCTCACTTCTGTTTCAGGGCCTGTTATACTCACAGTGAGTCTGCTGTTAAGTAAGATTTTTAAAAATTTCACTATCAAACTGTCACTTATTCTGAAATTCAAAAAATTCTGAATTCCGAAAGTCAGCTGGTCCTGAGCATTTCGGATACAGGATTGTGTACCTGGACCTCATTTCCATGCTTGGAGCATGACCATGTGCTGCTGCTGTACATCTTGTGTCCATTTGTGTACAGCTGTCCTTTGCACACTGTCAAGGGCTCATGAAGTTTATTTACCTTGCTTCCAATTAACATGGACATGGCCCTCACATGCTAAAATATTAAAGCAAATATTTTTGCACCTAGAATCTGTTGATAATGGAATCAGGAATCACAAGGAATACAGTCCATAACCAGTTTTACAAAATCTGAAAGAATTTTAAAGAAAGACTTGGAGTAATGCATGACTCACAAAGTCCACATGGAACCTTTACACAATTGAACGCACGCTGTTGGTATTACTCTGCATTGCAAACCAGCCGTCCAGCCCACTAAGTCAACTGACCCCTCATGGGAGTAAGAAGTAAAATGTAGTGATGCCTGCAGGAGATGTTCTGTTCCAAAATGATGCCTGCATTTTATGCAAATGCTTTCAGTGCAGGCAGTTCCAGGTGTCAATGTAGATAGGTGCTCATATGGATGCAGGAAGCATGCACCAAAAATATACCAGGTAGATAGCACCCCATGCTAATTTGAAGCCATTTTGGAGTTCAGTGTTCTTGTGGATATTTTCCTAATCAGCCTGGTCGGGAGATGTGATTTAAAACCTCTACAGCAAGTGGGGTAAGGACCCAGGTCCCCTGGTTCAAAGGTAGGAGCACTAACATTACACCATGAGATTTCTACTCAATGCCTAGTGAAGACCCTCCCCTAATGGCAAACAGTTGAGTATGCATTAGGATATAGAAAAAGAACGCTTGCCAGTGCATTCTAAAATGATTATTAACAATCTTTACCTTAATTACAAATTCATTACAACTTGCTGCTACTGATCTGTCAAGATGTTAATATTTCTATTTAAGACTTCTAAAATTTGAAGGGAAGAGATGACAGATGCTGAAGGCCTTGGGACTACTTTAAGAGTTTAGAACTTATGGACTTGCATTTGGAGATCTTGATTCCAACAGTGTAGGGCATAAGAGCAGAAGTAACACCCGAACAGGACTAATTACTAGAAGAGGGAGCAGGAGAATGAGGACATGATACAGGCTATCAGCAGAAGGTCCTATTCACCCAGGATATTCAGGGAGCAATTCCTCTGCTTGAATCTCATTAAGGGTGTCCATCTGCTGTAGTCATAACTGCATCATAAGAGCAGAACAAAGCGTCATTGCTGGTGGCCATTAGGCTAGCACTGTGCTATGGCCTTATCTAGCATCTTCCAGGCAGGGGTAGTTGATAAAACAAAATGCAAGGTGGCATCGACTGTACACATGGTACTCTGTGGGCACACATTATGCAACACACTTTAACTGGAAGGATTACTATTCTTTGAATGTCTATTTGGTGTAAAACCATAGACAGTATAACATGCATGTCAATCCATGGTACCCTATCAGTCAACACTGTCATTCTCTGCACCATCTACATTTCAGCTTTGATGATAAATAAAAATGTGGCTACTTGATGACAAAGCCTATCTGCTAGCCACATGACTCATTACTTTAGTTAAAAGCCTTTGTACATATGAGTAGAATGAAAGCCATTTTGCTCCAAGAAACATATTTTAGGATGCTTAAACATGGATTCCACTGCCTGGACCCCACTAGACGAATATTACACTTCTTGGCAGAGGAGAAAATCCATTGTGCAGGATCTTATAGGGATCTGAGGAATGAGGGCTATGGCAAAATTTGTGGCAGAACTGGATAAGAAATCTGGCAAGAGCTATCTTAATGTCAGGTATATCGCTTGATTTCTTATGTTTCTCATAGCGCCATGGTGAGATTCTGACTAAAGCAATGAGTTGCCAATTGAAGATAATTAAAGCTTATTAAATACCTTGGTGATAGATCAACTCACCTGATTAATATTCAGCTTCATAGTTCACCAAATTCAAACAAGCCAGAAGTTGAGAAATTTCAGCATGGAGCTCAGAGCAGGTATCTCGAATGAATTCAGTTTGCTGCTTGCACTGAAGGATCTCCATATTGGACATTGGGCACCAACATCTTCTCACATGGACACCGTGCACTTTAATGTTACATCTCAAGAAGCATTGGCAATAATCATTGCAATGCTGCTCCAAGGACTGTGTGCTCAGAGACACACCCACATATCAACTGGATCAAGTTGCATCTCTGAGCTAGTTTCATTTTTTCTATTCTCATTTCTGCAGTATTCTGGATCTCTGGAACAGGCAATTTTTTCTTGACCATGTTCTGACTCTGTGGACATTACTGATCCCACCTCGATGCAGACTGCCAAGAGGTTACATGCAGCCCATCTTCAATCTGTACAAGCAAATCAAAGTTTGCCTTGCGGTGTAGTACATTCTTCTTTCCTGTTCCAGTCTAATCTGTGTATCTGGGCTTATTGTGTCCTTTCATGTGCAGATTTCACCTTTATTTCAGGCTTCAAAAGTAGAAAATCCCTACATTTGCAGAAAGAGGCCAGTTGGCCTCTTGAGTCTGCACAGACCCTCCAGAAAGCATCCCACCCAATTCCAGCCCCTCAAGCTAATTCTGCAGCCTCACCATTCCCATGGTTAATCCACCTAACCTGCACATTCTTGGATGCTACAGGGCAATTTATCATGGCCAATCCACACATCTTTGGACTGTGGGAAACTCATACAGATGCAGGGACAATATGCAAATTTCACAGAGACAGTCATTCAAGACTGAATCTAAACCTGGATCCCTGACACTGTGAAGTACCAGTGCTAAACAATAAGCCATGTATGATATCAACATCTGTGCTCGTGGCTGCAGCCATGAGATCTAGTAACAACATCTTTTATTTTCACTATCTTCTTCCTCTTTCTTCTCTGACTATGAAGTTTCATCTTCCCTTTGGGTTGAAGGAAGAGTCTATAATAACACCATGTTCAGTTTCTAAATTAGAACAGATTGAAGGATTACAAGGGAGTCGGATCCAAGAAGGATAGTGAGGAATGCATTACCGATCATCACCAACTCTGCAGGTTCTGACATTGGCCGCAGCCTCAGTGATGCCCCTTTCCATGAAAACCAGTGCTGTGTCTTCAATGGGGGTGAAAACATGAAAGGGCACTTGTCTTCCTCCAGTTCTTTGATGTTGCATCTTGTTATCTTTCACATGTAAAATGCGGGAGGGAAGGACTTTGGCATGTTATATGTTTGAATGATTTTGTTGCCTTACTTGATTGCTTACCAATGAGGGCAAGGTGTGGGCATAAGGTTTTCACAGTACTAACCCTGGGAGATGTGAGAATACAGCATCAATTTTGGCATACAGTCCACATTCAAAATCTTCCAAAAATTATATTTGACTTATATACTGAGTTTAATTTGTATCAAAATGCCCCAGGAAATTGATATGATATCACATTTGACAACTAGAAGGATTTCAATGCCCCGTGGTGAATGTAGATGACTGCCAGACTACTCAGACCCCTTGGCATCATGGTAGCCCACAAACCCACCAACACACTAAAACAGCAGCTAATGACCTTGAAAGACCCTATACAGACAATGAGCAAAACTAACATCATTTATAAAATACCGTGCAAGAACTGTAACAACCACTACACTGAACAAACAGGCAGAAAACTAGCCACCAGGATACATGAACACCAACTAGCCACAAAAAGACATGACCCTCTCTCACTAGTATCCTCACATATGGATGAGGAAGGACACCACTTTGACTGGGACAACACATCCATCCTCAGACAAGCCGAACAAAGACATGCATAAGAATTCCTAGAAGCATGGCATTCAAACCGGAACTTTATCAACAAACACATTGAGTTAGACCCTATCTACCACCCCCTGAGAAAAGGAACAGGAAGTGACTTCACCACAGGAAAGAACATCACCACAGAAAATGACATCACCAACCCGAAGAAACCCAAACATATAAGTAGAAAGCAGGGACTTTCAGCATTGAGGAGGTTACCTAGTAAAGTAACAAAACGTCTGGAAATGAACCTTTGAGCTCAGCGAACAAACCTACATCCAAAATATAGATCACCATTAGGCAACTGAAATATTGTAAGATGACAGTCCAAATAATTTCATTGAAGCAATAAGTAAACAACATTTTTCATAACAGAAACAATAGCATTAGTAAATGTTCAATGCTAGAGAGTGCAATTTTTATTGTAGCATTATTGATAATTCATTCTATAACTTTAATTTTTCAGTACTGATGACCAAAACCACACCCAGAGCAATCAAAACAACTCAGAAGTTTGACTAAATTCATTCCCTGAAGATACCTTGATATCCCTATTCCTTACATGGTTCAATACCTCAATAAAATACTTCAATAATTAAATTGTTATACATTTTAAATGCTTGTAACTTAAGAACTATCTATTGGCTTATCAGTTCAATATTATTTTTAATTCTGCATTCACTTTTTTAATATTGCTGATACCAGATAAATCTGTCTTTCTAGTTTTGTTGATAAATGTTTCCTTTTTTTAACTTGATTACTTAATCTAGGTTCAATGTTTTTGGAATTTTTGATGTAAGTTGCACTGCAATTCAAGCTTTGGGCTATTAATGTGCATTTTTGAGTAAAACACTTGTTATTAATTTTAAATGCCATTATTTTGACGAAATAGGGCCCTGGTCGGCACAGAAGAGTTGGATCAAAGTGTTTGCTTCCATGCTGTATAACTCTGTGACTCTACTATTGCCTTCATTAAACTGGAATATTCAATGACACTACAATTCCTGGCAACAGAGAGGACAACATGGAAAGGTTTTTTTTGATCTTTGAGAGGTACCTGTGGTCTGTGCTCCAACCAATTTATACAATCCTTTTAAATTCCAAACCAAAACATACATCTGTCAAGACAAATTCAAGGAGAGTCCCGAGGCAACCTCAGGAATTATGTGTATCACATTTTCCGCAGTGTTCAAAATATCTTACACCAGCTGACAGTTGGCATGAACCCTATTTAGAACATTTTATTGAATTTTGATAATTAAGTGCAGCGTCAATCAAATAGCTTTGGCCTGGAGTGGAAGTGTGGTGCTGAATTTTTGTTTATATTTTCTTTTAATCCTCATTGAGGGCAACAGAACATTATCCTCTGCATATCAGAAGTAACCTGACCTCCTCAAAAATAAATTCCGGAGCTATTCAGAGGAGTTTAAAGGGGAACTGCAGTAATAAAAGTTAAGATCTTTTAAAGGACAATCTGGATCTAATTCAGGTTGTTAAGGGAATGCTATTTTGTTGCTTCTAGTGTTCTGACCAATACCTGATACTTGCACACACATGTTGTAGCCAACATGCCTGTGAGTTGCTGCTACCATTATTCTCACTAATTTTCAAAGTTATTGCATTTTTTATCATCACAGCAAAAGGTGGCACTCAAGCATTTTCCATCACCGCACATGCACCGCACCTTGCCACTTTGCTGGGATTTTGGCATTACCTCTTCTGCTGATACCAGTTCCACAACCTGTCTTCCCTTATTACTGATTGCTGAGGAAGTTAAAATGTCTGAATTGAGTACAAGCGTACTGCCATCTCTCAGGATGTCAATATTGTAACTTTGCGACTGCTCTGGGTTAGAAAACTATTAAAGGATAGAATGGCTATCTTTCAGTCAGTGAGTCCATGTGGCAAGGTTGTGAAGTCAAGATTCAGAGCTGCTCATGGTTATCCCTCAAGACTAAATGTATATTCCCCCAGTGCAAGTCATCTGCCTTCCAATGTCTATGTAACAGCCACACTAAGATATAGAGCATTGTGTAGGAGTACTGAGAAAGGCATTAATCACTTTCCAAACAGGATGGGCCAACGCTAACAAATGGGACGAGGTCAGATTGGGATTTCTGATCAGCACAGATGAGTCGGACCGAAGGATCTGATTCCATGCTGTTTGACTCAATGACTCTATTTATGGAATGCTCAAGCAGGAATCAAATTTTGCTTTATTTCAATGGAAATGTTGTGGAATGATTCTTTTGATATATCTTTTAATTCAGAATTTTCACCATGAGGCTGTTCTGGTGGCCTACAGCAGAGGGATGAAAGCTGGGGCATCAGTTGCACATTACATATGACCTATTTAGAGAAGGGGTCCTGGATGCATTCTGCCTTCCTCCTCCCAAAACCCCCTCTGAAGATCTAATAGTGATGGCTGTGCCCTTATGATAATGGAGGACACGGCAGACAACCAGAAGTGTGGACATACACTCCAATGAGTAATGGTGTTGTTTGCTGTTGAGGCTCCCCTACCAAGTGCTGTATCCAAAAGCACCATAGTGCTAATGATTACAATGCTGATGAATTGCTCAGATTCTGTGTGGTCCCACTCTATGCTGCTCCTGGAAGACCAAGTTTTCAGAGCTGTCATATTTCTGTCTCTACCTCCTTAGTGAAGCATTTCCACTACAGGCATGGCTACTGGGTGTTGTGGACATAAGGGACTTGCTGCCCAAAGGGGTTACAGCCATGTATTGGGAGTTTTCCTGTCTTTCCAGAAAGCTTCTAATCTCTATTTCTATGTAATGAATTTGATACTTGACAGTTGGATGCCAGCTCACCCCACAGCCATTTAACCATCGCCAGGACGTTAGGTAGGAGAATCATTCATGAAAGAACCTACGCAAAGGATATGGATAAGTTAACTGAGTGCAAAAAAAAAATTAACTGAATGCTGGCAGATTGCAAACTGTGGGACACAGAGCTCTGGGTGTCCAAGTGCTTAAGTCACAGGTTACAGCAAGTAATCAGCAACACAAATAGACTTAGCTGCTTCATGACAAGGGGAAACAAATGCAAGACCAGGGAGGTTACATTTTAGTTATATATGACATTGGTGAGACCAGATAACTGGGGTGCTGTGTACACAATAACCGTTACTGTTACTGTACTCATAGAAGGATGTAAATGCATTGGAAGCAGTTCAGACAAGGTTACCTAGCCAAGTACCTGGAATGAGCTGACTGCCTTATGAGGAAAACTGGACAGGTCAGGGCTGTATCCTCTGGTATTTAGGAAAGTCAGAGGTGATTTAATTGAAACAGGTAAGATCCTGAAGGGACTTGACTGGGTAGATGCTGAACGGATATTATTTCTTGAATCTAGAACTAAGGGCCATAGTTTAAAAATAAAGAGAACCCATTAAGACAGAGATGAAGAAACATTGTTTTCTCTCAGAATGTTGTGAACCAACGTAATGAAAGATTATCAGGGGAATTGCAGGAATGTAGTGTTGGGGTTGAAGTCAGATCATCCTGAAGGGCTGAGTGACCAATTTTTGTTCCTTGTTCATTTGTTCATATTACATGACTTGAGGTGGGATTTACACCCGACCTGGGCTGACGGGTCCCTTTATCTGGTGCCGCCAACAGAATCTATGGTCTTTTCTGGAATGATGGCAAGTTCCTGAAGAAGATGTGCTGTGATAAATGTTGGATGGAAGTAAGTTTGGGCTTTCCTGTAGCAGGTTGGCAGACCCCAGTAATTCAGACAGGATGTGGGGAAGGGAACAGACCAGGGGGTTGTAACTACTTAGAGAAGGAGCTCTGATCAACATAAGGTGCCAAAGCTAATATCACACACTTTTCTCCAACCACTACCCCTATTTTGGATTAAATCCTATTTGTGCAGTGAGGGGTCTTTAAGGAGATATTACTTTGATTACCGAAGGGCCCCAAAATTTAATCAGTCAGATTGTCAATGGGAGAGGAGCAAAGCAGACTAGAGCAAACCTGGGAATAAACAGTGACTGGACTTCCGGATAAAAACCCGAGGAGCAAGGCTTGGAATGAGGTCAGTCAAATGGCAATGGGACCAGAGCTGACTGGAATGGCAGAATTCCAGAGATGACGTCACGATTCAAAAGGTGGCATAGGATTAGTTGCTGAGAAACCTGATCCAGGGTCTGCATGAGCAGCGCCTGGAGGGAGCTGGAGTACAAAGTACTTATTTTGTGGTTTGTAGTTTGTAAGGGATAAAGAACAAAAGTGAGAAATCTGCTTTTGGGAGTAGTGGGTAAGGTTAGATAATTTGTTCCAGGTTTATTGTTTGCAGTTGGTAAGCTTCACAATGGCAGGAAAACTGGGCCCTAGCATCCATGGTAACCATGTGTACAGGAAATGTGTTCAGCTGCAGCTTCCTGATTTGCTGCATGGAGGTGCAGATGGACCCAGCCATAAGGCAGAGAATGTCATGGATAGCATTTTTAGTGAGCAAATCAAGTCACTTTAGTCTTACCAGACCATAGGGCTGCTCTCTCATTAGAGAGAGAGAGAGAGAGACAACTGGTGGTAGTTTAACCTGAGAGCCATCATACCTCAGGTGAGAGGAGAGGTTGAAGAAGGAAAGTCCCCCATGGTAATCCTCACCAGTGCGGGAATTGAACCCACGCTATTGGTATCACACTGCTTTGTAAACCAACCAACTGAGCTAAACCAATCCCCAGTGAGCTAGTACCCCACCTGTAAGAGCTACACAGATAGAGAAGAGTTGGGTGACCACCAGGAAGTTGAGTAAGCATGGGCAGGAAATGTAGGAGTCACCTGTGGCAGCTTTCCTGTCAAACAAATGTACTGTTTTAGATGCTGTTGGAGGGGATGGCATCTCAAGAGAAAGCAGCTGCATCCAGATCAATGACACTATGACTGTCACTGTTGCGTAGCAGGGAGGATCAAAGTGTAGGCGAGCCGTAGTGATATGGGACTTTATAGTCAAGGGCACAGATAAGTGTTTCTGTGGTCGCGTCTGAGATTCCAAACTGGATGTTCTGAAAGGGGAGGTTGAGTAGCCAAAGATCATGGTCCATACTGGTACTAACAGCATAGGCAGAAAGAATGAAGAGGTTCTGCAGAGGGAATTCAGGGAGTTCAGTAGAAAGTTGAAAAGCAGGACCTCTAGGGTTGTCATCTCAAACGCTAGTGATGCTAGAAATAAGAAGGCTATGCTGTTGACTGCATGGTGAAGGAGCTGCAGTGGGGGAGGTTATTCAGATATCTGGATTATTGGGATATCTTCTGGAAGAGGTGGGACCTATACAAAGATAGGCTGCACCTAAACTGGAGGGGCCCCAATATCCTGGTAGGGAGGTTTGCAAGTGCCAATTGGGAGGGTTTGAACTAGTGTGACAGGAAATCAGAAATGGAACAGTACATCAGTATGTACAGTGATTGAAGAGAAGGTCAATGTTAAGTAAGTCAAATGGGAAGAATGTGCAAAGCAAGGCAGGACTGACAGTCTGAAGTGCATTTATTTTAGTGCAAGGAGTATAACAGGTAAGGCTGATGGATTAGTACATGGGATTAAAATGTGATAACCGTTACAGGGCAGGACTGGCAGCTCAATGTGGCAGGGTTCTGAGATTTCAGGTGAGATAGGCAGGGATGTCAAATGTGGGGGAGTTACATTAAGGAGAATGTCACAGCTGTACTGAGAAAGGGCGTTGTGGAATGCTCATTCAGTGAGTCCATATAGGTTGAACTTAAGAATAAGAAATGTGCAACCATTATAATGGGTTATACTATAGGCCTTTGATGGTCAGTGAGAGCTAAAGGAACAGATCTGTGAGCAGATCATGGAAAGATATAAAAACAACAGGGCTGTTGTAGGGGGTGATTTTTACTTCCAAAGTAATAACTAGGATTCCCTTAGTGCCAGGGGCTTAGATGGGGCAGAATTTGGTGGGTGCATCCAGGAGAGTTTATTGAAATAATATATAGATAGTCCAACTAGGGAAATGGTCTTGGATTGGAGAATAAGCCTGACCAGGTGATTGAAGTTTCATTGGGGGAGCATTTTGGAAACAGTGAGCATAATTCCCTAAGATTTAAAATATTTATGGATAAGAATAAGACCGGTTCTCGAGTGATAGTGCTAAACTGGGGGAAAATTGATTACAAGAGTATTAAGGAGAAACTGGAGAAATTAGACAAAGGGCAGCTGTTTGAGGGTGAATCCATATCTGACATGTTGGAGTCTTCTGAAGGCCAGGTGATCAGAGTTCAGGACCAGCATGTACCTGTGTGACTAAAAGACAAGGATGGCAAGATTCTGGAACTTTGGATAACAAAAGATATTAAAAGTTTATTCAAACTGATAAAGGAAGCATCCATAAATTTTAGATAATTGAAATCAAACAGATCACTTAAGGGATATAATGGAAGGAGAAAATAGCTTAAACAAAAAGCTAGGCGACTGAGAAGAGGACCATGAAATGTCCTGGGCAAGTAGCATCAAGGAGAATCCCAAGGCACTTTATGCATATATTAGGAGCAGGGGGTAACTAGGTTAGATCTGCTCAAGGACAAAGGAGAGAAATTATGTGTGGAGCTGGAGGAAGTGGGTGAGATCTTTTCTTAGTACTTCACATTAGAAGTCACCAAGGAGAAGGACATGGATCATGGTAAGATTAGGGAAGGGTATTTTGATATTCTGATGATATTAAGAAGAAAGAGATGTTGGGTGTCTTGAAAAAAATAAGGTAAATAAGCCCCCAAGGCCTGATGGGATCTAACCCAGGATAGAGAGGGAGGCAAGGGAGGAAATTGTAGGGACTTTGACAGACCTCTTTAGCCACAGGTGAGATCTTGGAAGACTGGAGAATAGCCAATGTTGGGAAAAAGTGAGGACTGCAGATGCTGGAAACCAGAGTCCAGATTAGAGAGGTGCTGGAAAAGCACAGCAGGTGAGGCAGCATCCGAGCAGCAGGAAAATCGATGTTTCAGGCAAAAGCCCTTCATCAAGAATACAGCAATCTATTATAGATAGAGCCTCTATTCCTGATGAAGGACTCTTGCCTGAAACGTCCATTTTCCTACTCTTTAGATGCCTACCTGTTGTGCTATTCCAGCACCACTCTAATCTAGACAATAGCCAATGTTGGAGAAAGTGAGGACTGCAGATGCTGGAGATCAGAGCTGAAAAATGTGTTGTTGGAAAAGCGCAGCAGGTCAGGCAGCATCAAAGGAGCAGGAGAATCGACGTTTTGGGCATAAGCCCTTCTTCAATGTTGTTGTGTTGTTTAAGGAAGACAATCCAGGAAATGATAAGCCAGTGAACCTTACATCAATAAAATTATTGGAGAAGATTCTTAAGTAGAGAATTTACTCACATTTGGAAAAGAAAGGACTTATTAGAGATAGTCAGCATGATTTTGTGCTGGGAAGACCTTGTCTCACAAACTCGCTTGAGATTTTTGAGGAAGTGGCACAGATGATTGCTGAGAGTAGGACAGTGGATGTTGTCTATATGGATTTTACTAGAGCATATGACAAAGTTCCTAATAGTAGGCTGGTCCAGAAGATTAAGTCACATGGATCCATGGTAGGTTGCTAAGTTGGATGCAAAATTGACTTAGTTAAAGAAGAAAGATGAGTCAATAGTCGTGAAAGGTCTTTTTCTGAATGGATGCCTGTGGCCAATGGTGTTCGGCAAGGATTCGTGCAGGGACCTTTGTAGTTTGCATTATATATAAATGATTTTTATGGAAATGTAGGTGGTCGGATGAGTATGTTTGCAGTCAACCGCAAATTAGTAGAGTTGTGGACAGTGAGAAAGACTATTAAAGGATATAGAAGAATGAAGATCAGTTGGAAATTTGGGTGGAAAAATGGCATACGGAGTTTAATCGGATAAGTGTGAGGTGAAGTATTTTGGGAGTTTAAATGCAAGAAAAAAATATACAGTGAATGGCAGGATCGTTAGGAGCAGAGATATATAAAGGGATCTTTGGGTCCAGAAGTGCTGTTCTGTGAAAGTGGAACTACAAATGGATAAGGTGGTAAAGGTGTATGACATGCCTGTGATCATCAGTCATGGCATTGAGTGTAAGTATTAGCAAGTCATGGTGCAGCTGAATAAGACTTTAGTTTGTCCACATTTGAAGTATATAGGAGGAATGCAAAGGCTTTGGAGAGGGTGCAAAAGAGCTTTAGCAGGACATTGCCTAGATCAGAGTGTAACAGCTATAAAGAGAGTTTGGACAAACTTAGATTGTTTTTGCTAAAGCATTGGAAACTGAGGGGTGACCTGATAGAAGTATGCGAGGAATGGATAAGATTGGTAGTCAGAGTCTTTTTCATAGGGTGGAAGTGTCAACAAAGAAGAGAGCATAATTTTAAGATGAGAATGAACAATTTTAAAGTAAAGGTTTTCACACAGAGGGTAGCTGCTTGGAATGCATTCCAAGGGAAGGTGGTAGAAGCTGATACATTAACACAATTTAAGAAGCATTCAGACAGACAAGCAGGGAATACAGGGATACAGACCCAGTGCAGGCAGATTAGTTTAGAATGGCACCATCTTCAACACAGTCATAGGGGTCCTGAAGGCCTATTCCTGTGCTGTATTATGTTTGAACTGATCCACAGACAAGGAACCATACAACACCTACCTGACAGGTGGCAAAATGGCTTCAGGGTGGGTGTGGGTGTGGATGTGCTGGGAGCAATGTCGCCAGCACGATTCCTAATTTTTACTGTTCACTGCTTGCTGCCATCCCAGACCATGACTCTGTCATACTGCCATGTCTGTGCCATGCTGCCACACAAGAAGGAATGCAACTGTAACCCCAGCTACTGAAAGCAGACTTCCTCTCAATAAATGTTTAAAGTCCTCTGATCTCTGTGTCAGAATGATTGAGTGACAGCATTAACTGGACCCGCAACTCTTAAATAGCACTCGGGTGGTAAATCAGGTTTTGCCCCTGTTTATCAACACAATTTGCTCACATTGTTTCTAGAACATGCATCTCTACATGTCTCCTTTTAACTAGACAGCTCTGCACTTACTGCACATGATGATAGCCAATGTGATTATCATTTTACAAGCACTGGACTTCTACAGCAGCAATAGTTCTACAAATTGATGTTTGTGTCTTTGCTTTTTGATGCAGTATCCAGTGGGTAGAATCTGTGGAATCACAGGATCACAAAATCATAGAGTTGCTGAAGCACCAGAGTAGGCCATTTTACCCATCTTGCACACGATGACTCTTTGAATGATCGATTCATTAATGCTATTCTATCTCCCTTCTCCCTATGATCCTGCACATTATTCGTTTCCCAGATAACAGTTTTATTCCCCCTTGAATGTTTGAAAAAACGCTGCCTCTAGCACACTCCCAGGTAATATATTCCATATCTCAACTATCAGTTTCATGAAAAAGATTTCATCATGAAGCATTTGCTTCTTTTATGAATGACTTTAAAACTATGCCCTCTCATTCTCAATGTTTGAACAAGTAGGAATTGTTTCTCACAATTGACTCTGTTCAGGTCCCTCATGAATTTGAACGTGTCTATCAAATCTGTCAGATGTCTTTTCTCCAAGGAAAAGTCCTAACTTCACAAATTTATCTTCCTAATTAAAGTTCCTCATGCCTGGGAACTATGCTTGTTAATCTTTCCTGAACCAGCCTTCAATTCCTTTCTAAAATATCGAGCCCCTTTCTCTGCCAGTTGTCCACCAGTTCCACTAACTTGTCTGTGCCTTTTTGAAATTCAACTGAATCCTCCTCACAGTTCACAATGCTTCCAAGATCAACTTGTAAAGGTTCAGCTGACATTCAAATTTTTTTGATACATTTTTCTAACTGCTAAGCTTCAGAATAATGTCCTAATTAACAACATAGTGGCTTGAGTAATCTTAAAATGTAAACTGCACATTAGAGGGACATCTTTGCTTAAATAGCCAGTGCTTATTCGAGATTAGATTTGCTACAGTATGGAAACAGGCCCTTCAGCCCAACACCAACCCTCCAAAGAGTAGCCCACCCAGACCCATTCCCCAACCCTACATTTATCCATGACTAATGCACTTAACACTATGGGCAATTTAATATGGCCAATTCACCTAACCTGCACATCTTTGGATTGTGGGAGGAAACCAGAGCACCCAGAGGAAACCCAGGCAGACACGGGGAGAATGTGCCAACTCCACACATTTGAGTCGCCCGAGGCTGAAATCAAACCCGGGTCCCTCCGCTGTGAGGCAGCAGTGCTAACCACTGAGGCACCGTGCCGCCCCAAGATTGATGAGTAACTGAAACTCATAGGTGATATTCGTGACAATCATTATTTGCAAAGGATTGAAAAATAAGCTAACAAATCTACTACTTGAATATTGCCCTCAATATTCCAATTTAAAAAAGAGTTGTTGGAGCAGAGTAGACAGGAGACTGTGTTGAGACTGAAATAACTTCACAGGGGCTGGTATGCCCTTACCGAGCCACCCTTTAACCCTTTATTCATATGTGGAGAGTCTTTGACACTGATCCAGCTTCCTCAGAGTCAGCTGTCAGAGTGAACAGAACCTCTGACACTTCTGTTCTTATCTGTCAGCCAGGGATCCCTGATTGGAACAGCTTAACAGTCCTAATCAGGGAATTTATATTCTATGATATCCACCTGGTTGACCTCATTACAATAATTACAGAGACCGCGTGGAATCTGACTCCATGGGAATTGCCCAGCAAATGAAAGGTTCCAGTGGACAATGCCCCTGCATTTAGAACTCTTAAAAAGAATCCCTTAAAGTCACAGAACTCACTGAAGCGAATAGTTACCAGAAAAAAAGTTATGAGATTAAAACTGTATTCTAACTCCTGGTTAACTATTAAACTGATACAATTCAGCACACCACTGATATTTGCCCACTGGTTTATGTCAGGTATAGACAGAAGGAACTGGGTGAATCCCTAGGAAATCATAAGGGTAGCAGCAGTATACTCAAGAAGGAAATCAGGACATAGCTTTGGCAGATAGAATTATGAAGAATTGAAAGGGATTCTACAAATAGATTAAGAACAAAAGAATAACTAGAGAGAGAACAAGGCCCCTTAAAAGTTAGCAAGGCCATCTATGTGTGGAACCGTAGGCGAAGGGGGAGATATTAAACAAGTATTTCACATCAGTGTTTTGCTGTGGAGAAGGCTATGGAAGCTAGAGATTTGGGAAAATACATAGTGATGTCTTGAAAAGTGTCATTTTCTTTCTCTCTTATTTTACTAACCTCTTGTTAAAGAGCTCAGTCACAGCAATGGCATCAGTGATTCTATCAGTGGCAGCAAGTAGGCCCAATTCATGGCAGTCGGTAAGTGGGCCCAGCGCAGACTTGAGTGAGTCCAGCAGTATGCATGGTGGCAGCGTCGGAGGAGATTTTGGGTTCCCAGCTGCTTCTGCATCAACAAGGCAGTCCAAGATCCCACTCATGGCTACGAGGGCAGAAGCAGGTTTGTGTTTCTGAGAGCATCGACATCCAACACGGAGGCAGTGATGGAGGTGGGTTTGATCCCAGTGCGAGACTCAGTGACATCAGCAGCAGCTATATTGGCGAGGTGGGCCTGAAATGGACTCATGGTGTCGGCCGAGTCAAGCTTGGGCTGGTATGGTACCTGGCGGCATCTACATTAGAGAAGGGCAGTGAGGACTCATCGTAGTGAGGGCTTTGGTGGAGGTGAGATGATGCCAAAGAATGGCACTTACATTCCAGCAATGGTGCATGGCAAAGGGGACTCGGCTAGGCCCATGGCCCATAGCAGACAACTTACCACTAAGGACTGCAAAGCTGAATGCTTCCCTTTATTTCTTTATTTTTCCTCTTTTATATTTTGGTTTATTTTTCTGAGTCTTAAGAAGGCACTGGAGAATGGCAACACTGTACAGCCCCTTTTTTCTGTATTTTGTAACAAGATACATATAACAATAAATAAATCAAATCAAATAAATGCAGTGGCTATATGAGCAGGTCAAAGGCTGGGAACACAGCAGCAAGTAACTCAACTCTTGATTCCTCAAAGCCTGTCCACCAGACATAAGGCAGGAGTGTAATGGAATACTTCCCACTTGCCTGGATGGCTGCAGCTCCAGCAACACTCAAGAAACTTGATACCATCCAGGACAAAGCAACCTACTTGACTGACCACATGCACAAGCATCCATTCCCTCCACCCATACTCAGTGGTAGAAGTGAGCATTATCTTCAAAATACACAGCAGAAATTCACAAAAAGATTCTTAGACAGTGACTTCCAAACCCATGAACACTTTTATCTGGAAGGACAAAGGTAGCAGATACATGGGAACACCACCGACTGCAAGTTACCCTCCAAGCCCCTCATTATTCTGACTTGAAAATATATCATCGTTCCTTCACAGTCACTGGTCAAAATTCTGGTATTTCCTCTCTTAAGAGCATTGTGAGTTTACCTAGACCATACTAACTGTAGGGATACAAGAAGGCAGCTCACCAACATCTTCTCAAGGGCAACTAGGGACAGACAATAAATGCTGGCCAGCCAACAATGCCCATGCCCCATGAGTGAATGTGTTTTTTCTAAATAGTAGTCTAAGTGCACTATAGTTTCCTGGCTACATGGTAATCTAACCATCTAGCATGCTACCCACTTGGCACTCTACTTACCTAATGCCTTCACTACTTGGCACCCTAACCACACACTTACCTTCTATACTTACCCTTTCACAAAAGCTGTCAAAGTGACTGGCTACGCTGCTCGATATTCAATCTCAGAAATTGGCTCATTGACTGCAATAAAAGGAAGAATGGTTTCTGTGGTCATCACCTTTGCAGGATTCATGGGTTCCCTGGACAAGTTCTTAACAAAAGGATCCTGTCCAGGAACCTCCAGCAAAATGAAGATACCTGGAAGTAAGTTGGTATGTTTCAATCCAATTGGCTCGGAAATGAGGTTTGGAAGACTGATTGGAATATCTGAGCCAATGTCGCAGGTAAAGGGTTTGGGAGAATGGACCATTTGCCAAGCATAGATTGAATTGATTCACTACCTGGATGATATCATTCAGATAATCAGGGATGGTCAAAACTTTACATTGTGAATGATCAAGTGCAAAGAGTGAAGGTGATTCACCGTCTTCTGTGGGTGAAAATAAATGCCTGTTAAAGGACGTTACACCTGTCTAATCAGGAAGACGTTTGGATGCACCAGATGCTGGTTAGAATCTAACATTACCAAACCAAAGATATTGGGCCTGCCAGGACAGAACACTTTGTTTTACCAGGTAAGACAGTCAATTGAGGCTATAAACCATGGTCATGTGTTGCATTGTATTGATCACAACCATACAAGTCATAGTCATAGAGTCACAGAGATGTACAACACCGAAACAGACCCTTCGGTCTAACCCGTCCATGCCGACCAGTTATCCCAACCCAATCTAGTCCCACCTGCCAGCACCCGGCACATATCCCTCCATAACCTTCCTATTCATATACTCATCCAAATGTCTTTTAAATGTTGCAATTGTACCAGCTTCCATCACTTCCTCTGGCAGCTCATTCCATACATGCACACCCTCTGTGTGAAAAGGTTGCCCCTTAGGTCCCTTTTATATCTTTCCCCTCTCATCCTAAACCTATGCCCTCTAGTTCTGGACTCCCCCAACCCAGGGAAAAGACTTTGTCTATTTATCCTATCCATGCCCCTCATAATTTTGGAAACCTCTATATGGACACCCCTCAGCCTCCGAGGGGTCATAAAGGCCTTCTATCGCTCATTGGTATCAGCTTGGATACCTTACAATCAAAGTGTCTGAAACATTTCATTTTCATCATAACTTGTTGATATTCCAGGCCTACACCTCAATGCCAATTAACTCATTTTGGTGCAGGGCAAAGTTTGTAGTAATGTAAAAACACTTTTTCCGCTCAGTGCTGTAAATTAAAATTCAAGTCTTTGTAGCATGTAGCCTGAATGGTTTCTGGGCAGAACCTATATTCTTTTATCTACTAAAGTAGAGGAGATTACATGGTGAGGTGTAATAGAATTTGGTAAGCTGCAGTTCCATAACAATGGCTCTCTGCTTGATCACAAGCTGCCGTGGAAGTGCAGACAGAGGAGGCTTGTATCTGAATTGAATGGGTTGACCCATCGATCTGTTCCAAACAATTTGAGTGACTTGTTAAATCCTGTTGGCAGTCATTAATTTTCATCTTTTTTTTGTTGGAGCCAGAAGGAAAGAGTCCATTATATGTGGCAGCAGAGTTAAAAAAAGCTTCACTATTGTTGCAGCTTCCCATAAATGCAATAGCAGAGGTGTTGTTTTATGGTTGTACTTTTGCATGTTTTTCTATATGTGTGTTATGCAGTGTCCTGCGTTTTAGATCTTGCTCAGCCTAATTCTATTGTGATCTTAATGTGGTACATTACAGATCAATATTGATTTTTCTCTCATGGCTATGACAATATTATCCAATTTCTGAGATAAATTCATATCTACTCATTTCTCCATGACCATGATTCAACATAATTCAATTGACCTCAAGGCTATTTCTCAATAAAATCAGTGTAAGAAGCACTACATTGACCTTTTTAAGTCACTTTACTTGACAGCTTTTATGGCTGATTAATTAAAAGACCTTGAAATTGATGCTTCAGGATATATTAATTTTGAAAAATATGTGGGTCCAGTTGGTTTATTGACTCCATTTAAAAACTAGCTATTCAAAATTTGCTAAGGCAGGGAATATTATTTCCCACAGTAATAAAAGTTAATAAAAATGGAATAAGGGTAATAATATCACTTCATAATACAATGAATCCACCCTTTGTGTATGTATGAGAAAGGTTGAAATAAATATGTCAAAGTTTCTGTCACCTGCCTAGCTGCTGATTGAATGGCTCCAGGCTGTTTTGATGACATTTCAGTTGTGAGATGCTTCATTTGAAGCTGAGGAGTTCTACTTTAAAATTTTAGCTTTAATGCATGCCAGTTACCAAATGTCAAATCATAATAGCGAGGCGTTTGGAAATTTATTTTTAACCTTCTTGTAGTAGAGACTGATGTTGCAGCCTTTTATGCTGTTAACAAATTGCTCTTATCTGAACCATATGGATCTTACTATTCACAGAGACAAAAATCATTGGAGTAAAGGAATGATGTATTAGCTAATATGTGATTCGACATCAGAGGGAGGGGGATACATCAAATACTGTTTTAACAACAAAATAATTGACACCATTGCTCCTTTCATGGATCTACTTCTCAGGGCAAGGCTTTAACCAGTTATGATTAACATGCATGTTTTAAATTGTAACACAAGTCCAGCAATTAACTGTCAAGCATCATTAACTGATGCATTGTCCATAGTAACACCTCAACCAATCAAAGTACATTTGCTAACCAGTCACAACTGTTCATATAAATTAAATATGTTGCTTTTCTTCATAAATTGATATTCTTGTCCTTGTAAGTACAAGATAAAAAGTTTCAATAAAGTGTGTCCTTTTTGAGCAAGGTTTAAGCTCCGTACTGTCACAGATGAATTCGCTAGAGACTGTATAAAATTTGAATGCATGGTATGTGAAGTTATCAGACAATTTTCATTTGACAGAGGATTTGGCATTGGTACAGGCAGCCCAATTTATTATGCAGGCAAAAATTAAAGCCTAACATCAGTCATTCTGCAAGGAAACAAAAAGAATTCTTCTGACATGATCAGATGGGTAGGCCCTGAGATGGCATCGTTGTCCACTCAAAATCCTGCCTGACTGCAAGAACAGTGTGAATTAATATAATCAATGTAAGTTGTAAGAGATGTGGTTCCAAACAGAATCAAAGTGCAATGAATGCCCAACAGGGGAAAACAAGGGCTGTCAGTGTGGCCAGTCAGACTCTTCAGAAAATATTGTAAGTTAACAGAACCTCCTTTGCTTCAAAAACAAAGAAAACTTCAGGCAAACAAAAAACTTCCAGTGAAGTTGGAATTATGCAGAAATAAGATATATAAAAACATCAAAGTTACTGACCGATAGTTTCTAAAGAACAACGTACAGTGTTCCCAGGGGAAGTGAAAGGGAGTTGAAACAGATTCTGGATCATCAGCATAAAAGTACAAATTTTTAAATGAATTTCAACTCCAGAGAGGAATAGGTTTCTCAATACTGGCAGACAGACTGCCATAGTTAGACATTCTGCAAGTCAGAGCAGAAAACAGAGAACTGCAATGTCCAGGCAACACCAGTCCATGGACAAACCACAATGAAACTTTGATGAAATGTTAGTGGAAGCTCTTTGGGCTGAATCACCTGGTGTTTTTGCTGAGCCCAAGTCATGTTGGGTTTGGTGGAGTGATTATCACTCTAAGGCTGTGCAGGTTTTCTGGCTGTATCTAACTAAATTCACCATATTAATTGGGTTTTAAGCCATTGATTTCAGCCCCATTTTACTGCACAGTGTTTCTAGAACACCATGCCATTCACTGGATATTCCAGAACTCACCACTCACAATGGTATAAAAGACCTACACAATCTTTTAAAGGGCAATGCCAGTTCAGAACTGCCCTGCATAATTCATCACATTGGCCTGGCCTGAAGTAAAGAAGGTTCTGTTAACTTGCAATATTTTCTGAAGGGTCTGACTGGCCATACTAATAGCCCTTGCTTCACCTGTTGGACATTCATTGCACTTGTGATTCTATTTGGAATGACAACTCTTACAACTTACATTGATGGGGGAAGCTGAGGTCCTAGAGATCTTGCAAGATGGGATAGAGCTAAGGTGGCCACCCTCTTCCCCTCGAAAACAGCAATGGAAGTCATGATTCTAGACCAGGCTAGCATACTCCAAGATCAGTACCCAGCTTAAAGAACTCTCTTTTCATCTGAAGCCGTACAACAAAGTTAAATGACTTTCTCCATTCTGCTCGGGTAACTTCAACAAAATTCAATCAGAAACCTCACACTCACTCAATCTCTGCTACTACATCCATCTCCTTCCAAGGCTCTCGCTCCAACATTCTCACTATTGGAACTTAGGAATGTAGGACATTGGAATATAAGAACAGGAGTAGGCCATTCAACTCTTCGAGCCCATTCTCCCATTTAATGAGATCATAGATGACCTGTGGCCTAACTTCATATACCTGCCTTTGGCCCATAGCTCTTCATACTTTTGTTTAGCAAAAGCTTATCTATCTCAGATTTAAAATTAACAACTGATACAGCATCCATCAATATTTGCGGCTGAGAGGTCTAAATATCTACCACCTTTGTGTGTAGATGTGTTTTGTAACATCTCTCTTGAATGGTTGTGCCCTAATTCTCAGACTGTGCCCCTTTGTTTGAGAATCACAGACCAGTGGAAATAGTTTATCTTTATCTACCCTGTCTTTACCTATTAAACCCTTGAAATCTTTGATCATATCATCCAATATCCATTTAAATTCTCGTGAAAACAGGTCTATTTCATATAACCTCCTCACATAACTTAATTCCTGAAATTCAAGTATCATTCCTGTAAACCTACATTGGACTTCCTCCAAGACCAAAACCTTTCTAAGGTATGGTGCTCAAATCTGCCCGCAACACACCAAATAGAGGAAGGTGAGGACTGCAGATCAGATTCAAACAGTGTGTTGCTGGAAAAACACAGCATGTCAGGCAGCATCTGAGGAGCTGGAAAGTTGATGTTTCAGGCTGAAGCCCTTCATCACAGTTCCTCGGATGCTGCCTGACATGCTGTACTTTTCCAGTGCCACACTTATCAACCAAATAAGATCTAACCAGGGTTTTGTAGAACTGTGCCTTCATACTCCAGTCCTCTTGATATAAAGTCTGGCATTTCATTAGCTTTCATCATTATTTTTCATGCCTGTTTATGACATTTTAAAGATCTAAACACCCGAATCCCCAAGTTTCTTTCGGCATCCACTCTATTTTGCTTCATGTTTAACTGTTTATCGGACTGTGGGCCTGTGACCAATGATGTTCCGCAGGGATCAGTGTTATATCCACTGTTTGTTGTACACAAACAATTTAGATAAGAAGATAGGAAGCATGGTTAGTAAGTTTGGTGGTATATTGGTGGTATAGTCAATAGTGAAGATCGATATTTAAGAGTACGATTGGATCTTAATCAGCCGGGCTAATGGACTGAGAAGTGGCAGGTCAAGTTTAATATGAATAAATACTAGGTGTTGTATTTTGGGAAGACAAACCAGGGCAAGACTCACACAGTAAATGGTAAGTTCTCGGGGAATATTGTCGAACAAAGAGACCTAAGGGTTCAGGTACATAGTTCCTTGGAAGTGGCGCCTCAAGTAGACAGAGTCATGAAGAAGGTGTTTGGCATGGTTGCCTTCATTGGTCAAAGCATCGAGTACAAGAGTTGGGCTATCATGTTGCGGTCGTATTTGATATTGGTAAGGCCACTTTTTTGGAGTCATGCGTACAGTTTTGCTTGCCTTGCTGTGGGAAGGGTATTATGAAATGAATTTACAAGGTTAAAAGGTTTGAGTTATTAGGAAAGGCTGGATAAGCTGGGACACTTTTCCTTGGAACATAGAAGGTTGAGGGGTGACCCTATGGAGGTTTACAGAATTGTGAGGGACATAAATAAGGTGAAAGCAAAGGTCTTTTCCCTAAATTAGGGGAGTTCGAAATTCAGAGGCATAGCTTTAAGGTGAGAAGGGAAAGATTTAAAGTGGGCTTCAATGCCACTTTTTCACACAGAGGGTGTTGCATATGTAGAATGAACTGCCAGAGGAAATAGTAGATGCAACATTTAAAAGACATTTGGACAGGTACATGATTAGAAAGGGTTCAGAGGGATGTTGGCCAAATGCAGGCAAATAAGACATTTAGCTTTGGATTTCTGGTCAACATGGACAAATAGGACCGAAGGGTCCGTTTCCGTGCTATATGTCTCTATGCCATCTAGAAAATAACCTCATTGAACCTTTTATGTTCAAAATGAACAACCTCACACTTTCTTGCATTGAAATCTATCCATAACAGTTTTACGCATCCACCAAGTCTATCAATATCCTTGTGTAATGTTAAGATGTCATATGCACTAATGTCTACCATGCTGCCTAACTTTGCATCATCAGCAAATCTGCATCTATGACTTTCAATGCCACTTTAATCCTTCACATTAATGAAGAATGTGAATATTTGAGGGCCTTGTGAGACACCATTGGCCAATTTGAGAACCTAACCATTATCCCTACATTCTGTCATCTGCCATTCAACCAATTTCTCAGCCATCCGAGTAATTTGCTCTCAACTCCATGGGCTTCACTCTTAATTAATAATCTTTCATGTAGAGCTATATCAAATGCATTCTGGAAGCGCATGTAAACAGCATCTATAGACATTCCCCCATCCTTAGTCACCTCCTCAAAAGATTCAGTGAGGTTTGTCAGGCATGACCTACCAGCCATGAATCCATGCTGGCTCTCCATGATTAACTGGAAATATTCATCGTGTTGTTTGCAACATCCTCTTTCACCCATCCCAATCCCTGACACTACTCACTCTGTACGGCCTTAGTACTGCCTACTCACTCACTCAGGGAACTTCCCCATTTGTACCAACAGTAGTAGCTGTGTCACCCATGTTCACATCCCATAAAAACACTCTTTTCTCATTTCATGAGGCAAACACCGAAAGTAGGGCAGGATGGAGTTCTGCCCTTCATTCAACTCCTCAGCCGTTATGAGGAGGAGACCCTCACTGATTACCCGAAAAGACCCTGGACTGGTATCAGAGGCTTCCCTCAACTTACCGAGCTGCAAGTCCTGTGTGATGGCTATCCACTTGACTTGACTCAGTTCTGCTAACAGACATGGCAATCGTCTTGCTATCATTTCTGTGCTGAACGGCCTGGAAATAGTTCAGTGGTTAGCGTTGCTGTCTCACAGTGCCAGGGACCCAGGCTCGATTCTGGCCTTAGGCAACTGTCTGTGTGGAGTTTGTACATTCTCCCTGTATCTGTGAGTTTCCTTCAATTGCTCCAGTTTCCTCCCACAGTCCAAAGATGTATAGGTTAGGTAGATTGTCCATGAGAAATGCAGGATTAGGAATTTGGGTAGGGCAGTCGGTCTGGTTGGATGCTCTTCAGAGGGCGGGTACTGTGAGGCAGCAATGCTAGCCACTGAGCCATTTCCATGCCATTCATCACAGAAACAATGATAAGAGACTTGGTGGGTCAAAAGGCCTGCTTCTGCACTGGAGGGATTCTATGATTCGATGAAAGACAGCAGTAACGTGACACTGTTTTTTTTCTGACCGAAGGGCAAACATAGCAAAGTAACGCAATTCAGGCAGGGATAGTATGTGCATCCATGTAGGCGCAGAGAGAATGAGTGCTCTCACACTGAGTGAACACCAAAGAGATGTAGCATGATCCAGTCAATGAGCTGAGTGCATCATAATGTCCTTGCTGTCATATTACTAGTCTAGTTGCTGGTGCAGCCCAAAATCCAGATATGGCCTGTTACTAATTCAGAAACCTTTTGAAAGAATGATTACAGGCAGGCATGTTTTGGAAGCCAATGTGGAAGGATGTGGGGTGCAGTGGATGGTGCCATGGAGTTTACCCTAAGATGTTGGTGCTGAGTGCACAACATGGGGGCCTTTTAGCCAGGAATACACATTGGTTTCCATGTAGGGATTTTCCGGCCTCTGGTCTGTACAGCAAGTTTGGTAAGATTACATCCTGTGCCAAGCTGGGCTTTTCACAAGTCAATTAGCACACAACACTAGTCATCTATTGGGAATGTGTTCTTGCCTCGTGAGAAACTTGTTGCAACATTTGCAATAAATGTACAAGATGGAATGGGGACCATAGTGATGCAGTGATAGTTCCCCTATTTCTCAGCCAATACGCCCAAGTTCAAGTCCAACATGCTCCCAAGGTGCCATATTACATCTGAACAGCTGGATTAAAAATATAAAGAAGATGCAGCGAGATGATGTTCAATGTTGTCAATGTTAAGATGGGCCTCACTGAATATTTCACCTGAATCTGCCACGTTCCTCATGGAGAATAAGCTGAGGAAATTTGGCATGAGGCGAAAGGTGCGCCATCAAGAGCATTCTGTCTGGATGTATCACTACCAGGTATGGCAACTGTAGTATTCAAGATCAGAGACGGTTACAAAGAGTAGTGAACTCAGCCCAGACAATCACAAAGACCAATCTCCATCTATAGAATCCATCTACCAGGCCCGCTGTCAAGGAAAGGCCGCCAGCATTCGCAAAGACCCAACCCAACCTGGCAATGCTTTTCTACAGCCTCTCCCATCGGGGAGAAGGTACAGAAACCTGAACACATGCACCAGCCGGTTTCATAACAATTTCTACCCTACTGTTGTTGGAATACTGAATGGACTGACAAACTCTTAACATTCACCTGTACCTGTGTTTTTGTTTTTGGTGCTGTTTATCTATTATTTATTTATCTATGCTACTAACTCTGTGATCTGCTTTTATTGATCACAAGACAAAGCTTTTCACTGTGCCTCGGTACACGTGACAATAAATTCAATTCAATTCAATTCAATTCAATGATTCAGAATGAAGATGGGAGAGTATTCTAGTTAGATTTAGACAGATTATTCACATTTTTCAGCAAGAAGCCCCATTTGTGGGTACATTCCCAGGAAACTACTTCTCCGTTTAATGGGGAAAGGAAAATCTCAGACAGACACGGTGATTGAAAGTGGAGTCATATCATCATGGTAGAACTGATGCAATGGTGCTCAGGAATACTATTTATTTCCAAGGCAAATTGTGTGTGGATTTCATAAGGTAAAAGAAATTAGGAGGGAAGTTCATCATATTTCATCTGAAGATCGTATGAGGAAAGACTGAGACACTTGGGGCTGTTTTCATTAGAGAAAAGAAGGTTTAGGGGTGACTTGATTGAGGTGTACAAGATGATTAGGGGGTTAGATAGGGTTGACAGTGTGAACCTTTTCCCGCGTATGGAGTCGGGTATTACAAGGGGGCATAGCTTTAAATTAAGGGGGGGGGGTAGATATAGGACTGAAGTTAGGGGTAGGTTCTTCACTCAGCGAGTCATAAGTTCATGGAATGCCCTGCCAGTAGCAGTGGTGGACTCTCCCTCTTTATGGGCATTTAAGCGGGCATTGGATAGGTATATGGAGGATAGTGGGTTAGTATAGGTCAGGTGGGCTTGGATCGGCGCAACATCGAGGGCCAAAAGGCCTGTACTGCGCTGTATTCTTCTTCTTCTTCTAAAGCTAATTTGGCAAAATTGGTTACAAAGAAATTATTTAATAACTGGATGTGAACAGTGGGTTCTAGTCAATATCTTAACCAATAGGCAAGATTGTTGATCACTTTTATTGCAAATGTTTAGCATTATTGCTTCAAACATTTCATATCTAAGATCAGCTGAGATTTTCCAAAGGGCAATGAATCCTGGAAGGGATACAGGGCTCAAATTGACATGTGGATGACATCCAAGGACACGATCAATCAAAAAAAAGATAGCCAGGACAGAATGCAAACCTTACACAAAATGAACAAAACCACTTTTCCAGAACAATGGTTACAGTTTTGGGGCTAGATATCTCAGAAAAATTCATCACACTGGATCCAACGCAGACAAGAGCCAGCAGTGAATTTCTGAATCTTACGTATGTAAATAATGTTGAGCAAGGCATGGTGAATCAAGTGAATCAATTATAATAGCTTGCAATTAAGACCAAAATTGACTGTGAATGCTGTTTTTCAAACAGGCATGCCGTATTAACACTGCTTTTAAACTTTCACTAAAATAATCCTTGTTGATTCTTGACTGCCCACTGAAGTAGCCACGCAAACTATTCAGTTATATTAAGCCTCTGGACTACATCAGTTCAAGAAGGTGGCTCATCACAATGAGGAAATTAAAGATGGGCGAGTATGATATCTTTATATATGTGAATACAGACCAGTCATACAACGTACTAAAACAACATTTTTGGTATGCACAAAATTGAAAATCAAATATTTATTGCCCAAATTTGCTTAAAAGTTTTCAAAAACAATACACAGTCCGAGATTGAAATAATTTGTGCTACTACTAAGTATGGAAAGGGAGATACAGGTGGAAAATGTTACTGAATCAGTTTGGCAGTCAAAAGTGACAATGATCCAGCTTTTATTGTAATCTTTTCATGATAGTCCATAAAATACCATGAAAACTAAATTCAGTTATCACAGCTTCTTCTGGTGGAATTTGAACTAAGGTGATTAATGGCAGGTATGTCAACAACAGACTGATGGAGACATTGAAGGGTGGACTTTTGAAGAACCCCCCTGAAGGTTATTGCAGCTAGAGTGGGAAGAGCCTCTCCTTGTTGTCCAAACAGACAAACTGGGGATCTGTTGGCCAAAACCATGAAAATGTTCTGCCATGGTTAATCTTTCCATTTCATTGAGTTTCAGGCATTGAAGTGAATTTGTGCAGCCTAATGCTGTACACAATTTCTGTGAGCATCCTACCTGCAGATAACTGGATACATTAGCAGAGTGTCCAAAATGTTTTGAGGATGTAACTCTGAAGATGGACGAGGGAGATCCAGTAGATGTAATGAACCTGGACTTTCAGAAAGCTTTTGATAAAGGAGGTTAGTGAGTAAAATTAGGGCACATGGTATTGGGGGCAAAGTACTAGATTGGATTGAAAATTGGTGGCTGATAGGAAACAAAGGGTAGTGATAAACGGCTCCATTTCGGAATGGCAGGCAGTGACCAGTGGCGTACCGCAGGGATCCGTGCTGGGACCGCAGCTTTTTACAATATATATTAATGATATAGAAGATGGTATCAGCAATAACATTAGCAAATTTGCTGATGATACAAAGCTGGGTGGCAGGGTGAAATATGATGAGGATGTTAGGAGATTACAGGGTGACCTGGACAAGTTAGGTGAGTGGGCAGATGCATGGCAGATGCAGTTTAATGTGGATAAATGTATGGTTATCCACTTTGGTGGCAAGAACAGGAAGGCAGATTACTACCTCAATGGAATCAATTTAGGTAAAGGGGCAGTACAGAGAGATCTGGGTGTTCTTGTACACCAGTCAATGAAGGCAAGCATGCAGGTACAGCAGGTAGTGAAGAAGGCTAATAGCATGCTGGCCTTCATAACAAGAGGAATTGAGTATAGAAGCAAAGAGGTGCTTCTGCAGCTGTACAGGGCCCTGGTGAGACCACACCTGGAGTACTGTGTGCAGTTCTGGTCTCCAAATTTGAGGAAAGACATTCTGGCTATTGAGGGAGTGCAGCGTAGGTTCACGAGGTCAATTCCTGGAATGGCGGGATTACCTTACACTGAAACACTGAAGAAACTGGGCTTGTATACCCTTGAGTTTAGAAGACTGAGAGGGGATCTGATTGAGACATATAAGATTATGAAAGGATTGGACACTCTGGAGGCAGGAAACATGTTTCCGCTGATGGGTGGGTGCCGAACCAGAGGACACAGCTTAAAAATACGGGGTAGACCATTTAGGACAGAGATGAGGAGAAACTTCTTCACCCAGAGAGTGGTGACTGTGTGGAATGCTCTGCCTCAGAGGGCAGTGGAGGCCCAGTCTCTGGATTCATTTAAGAAAGACAAAGATAGTGGAATCAAGGGTTATGGAAATAAGGCAGGAAGAGGATACTAATTAGGAATGATCAGCCATGATCATATTGAATGGCGGTGCAGGCTCGAAGGGCTGAATGGCCTACTCCTGCACCTATTGTCTATTGTCTATTGTCTAAAATTATAAAGGTTAGCATAACTTTGAGGCACCTTGCACCTCTTAATGTAGAGGTGAATTGTAGTTGCAAGACGTGCCTGGAGGCCAATTCCAAGCTGTGCTACTTTTGAACAGAGGCTGAGCATGTGATAGACAGAGAGAAAGAGAGCATCACAGTTCTCATATGCTGTCCTGGTGTGTAAGTGGTGAAATGAGTGACTGTTGAAAGTGATGAATATGGTGCAATCAAGTGGGCTGCTTTTTCCTGGGAGCTAAGCCTCTTGAATGTTATTGAAGCAGTACCATCCAAACATGTGCACTGCATCATATTTTTGACCTATGGCTTTTAGATAAACTGGCATTGAAGGAAATAGAAGTTACGTCACTCATCACAAAATTCTAAGCCTCTGATCAGCTCTTGCAATCAATCACCCTGTCAACAATTACCCTAACATCAGTCGAATATAAGAACACTGAGTACTCTGTCATTACTTGTACGTAGTGATGTTCTGAAAAAAATGACTGCAAATATGTATAACGTTACACATTCAATGGATGTAAATCATTAAAATCGGCCTTGTCCAGTACTTTTGGTAGACATTCCTCTGAGCACCAAAGGGAGCTGATGACTGAACCAGCCAATGAAATTCATCAGTGGGCTGCCTCATGAAGACATTTTTGGCTCTGCCAAGGTATTTGTGTACTTTGATTTGATTTAATATATTGTGGTCACATGTACCTAAGTACAGTGAAAAGTTGTTTGCAGGCAGTATAGGCAGATCACATTAAGCAAGAACACACAGCGTATAGGCTGTTTAAGTGTTTAGTAGTGTTAGAACCATCACTGATTATTCATTACTTTTATTTTCATTCTTCTCCGATTTTGATTTGGAGCTGAGGATGATTTTATTTATTTATTTATCATCATGTGTATCTAGTTACAAAATACAGTGAACGGTATTTTATTAGCTTGTGGACTTTATGAAACGGCTTGTGGTAAAACGAAAGGAACAGACCAAGTCGGCTTTTGTTTGGGAGGCTAACTTCAGGCTGATTCTTGATCAAAATGGTTCCTGAAGAGATAATAATCTCAGGAAGAGCAGACCTTGTGTTTAAAAAGATAGCAGAAGTGGGAAATGATGGATCATGCAAAACATTCCTGTAACCTGGCCAGTTTTGTTACTTTTTAAATGTATCACTTAAGTTTGCATGTCCTTTTTTGTGTGACTGGTGGCTGAAAACAAATAGTTTGGGTTCAAAGCATAGACATATCCTGTTTATCTTGTTTAAGTTTTCCGCTGCTGAAGTTATTGTGTATTTAATAAATTATTAAGTCTTTGTTTGATATACAAAACCAGTGTCTGGAATTAATTATTCACAAAGTCTGAGTTTGGATCATTCAAAATCTGGTTAGGCACCACTGAAATAATTATTGATGGTCCTTGAGGGATTTAATTTTACCATGTTGCAAATACAGAGGTAGAATTCATAACAACAGCTCGAAAAGAAAATTGAGGTCCCATACTCTGCTGGGACTTCTTGGGTCTTTTACAACTTGTTGAGGCCAGTTGTGGCTCGTTAATAACAATAAATGTTTGACTGGATCTGCCACCCAATGATTTCTACCTCAGTATTTTTAGTATTATTAGTCCCAATTAAAACTGGAGTAAAAAATAAACACAGGGCAGCAACTGTACAGCATTGACAGTGTTTGTCCTAAATGCATAATCTTCTCAATCTTTAAACTGAGGATTGTTATTTTAACTTTGATTGTTCCTTGAAGTCATGACCCAAGTCACCCAGAGCAGTTGTTTGTGAAGGTGCTAAACTGTCACAAACCATACCCGTGGATGGAGGGATTGTAGACTAATGTGCTTTATGTCATCAGCCTGCAGGTCATTCAGGGAATGACAGCTCTATGATTCTAGTCTGCTTAACTGGAATAATGGTGATCTGGACCATGCATTCCTTTACGAAATCTAAATTTACATTGAAACCACGTATGGAGAATGAAAAGAAAGTGGCAACATTAAACTGACAAAGAAGCAATGATGTGAGTGGCAGGTTGTGAGAGACACGAACTGGGAAATGATAGGCAGAAGTCTAGTGAGACAAAAGAAAAAGGAGTAAAGAGAAGGTGGGAGGGGGGGAGAAAATTAGAAGAGTAAGAGAATTGCATTTAAAATTGAGTAAGAGACAGGAAAGGACACAAGGAAGACAGAAAGGAAGAAAACAAGACAAGCAAACAAGTTAGAAATAAATAGAAATGGAGGAAGTGGAAAGAAAAGCAAAAGGTGGAGAAAAAAGAGAAAGATTGGCTTGGAAGAAGAAGAGAAGTCCAGATGGATGAAGTGTTGTGATATAAGAGTGAACAGCCAGACAAAAATAATGGTGAACATCCTCAACTCGAGAGAGGAGCACTGATTGTAGGTGAGAAAGATCACAAATGAATTTCTCAATTGAGTTGGGACATACATAACTATTGAAAAAAAGATTAAAATGTCAAGTTGCTGCTTTTGGTATGAATAATAGTACAAAAGAAACTAGTTTTGCGTAAAGGTAAGCTCAGCATCACTAAATAGGTTGTCATTCACACTGTATCTATTTAGCAGTTAGTTCACATAAAAATTGTGCCAATCTGCTGCTTGTGTAGTTGAATCCTGGTGAAGACATACATTAAACGACAATCTTTTAATCTTTTGCTGGGCTTTGTCAGAAATAACTTTTAAAAGCATGCTCTTACAATTGTGTTCACACATACTGTCATAGTAGCACAGATCACAGTTAATTTTGAACATTTTAACCCAGAAAATAATGCACATTTAGCTCCAACAAGCTGTCAAGCTATCATTAAGTACTTTAACTTTTAAATTGATTATAATCGTCTATCATTTCCCTGAACTCAATTGCATTTTCCTGCTATCATGTGATTACCGGAATACAGCAGAGAAAAATTAGGTAATTACTTATATATGTGGTACTTACTGAATGCCTTTTTTAGAGTATTGAGATATTAACACGCTCTCACTCTGTTATAACTTCACTAGATGCTTGGCGGAATCCCCATTTATTTGTGTAAGCATGTTCTGACATACTTCTGATCAAGTTATGCAGGTCATGGTAGAGGTTTTGGAGAAATTCCCAGCCAAGGTCAAATAACGTGAGGGTTAGGAAACGATGTCAGATTCTCAGTGGTTGAGTCAAATTGTGAGGAAGGTATTAGTCTCATGTACGAGATGACCTTGAATAGAGTTTCTCGACAGTGGAAATTGGTGGAATGAAATAGGAGAGAAACTAAAAACGGGATGGAGTTTGTGAGTGAAAGAATAGGAAGAGGATTAGGATGCGGTTTGACTTAACCGGAAGTGGGAGAAGCAGCAAAAGCAGCCGAACAATGAAAACACCTTAATGCTTAGGAGTTGAAATCTTAGGGTGACATATTATAAGGTGCACCTCAAACTCCTGAGTGTTGTGCAGCTGGATACAATTTTTTTTCATGTTTTGATACTGCTGCCTTTTTGTGTTACATTTAATATATTTCATTATACTCTGTGACACATGCAGACAACTTGATGGTTGATCAATGAAGTGTTCAGAGAGAGCTTGGGCTTGGAGCATATACAGTACTGAGGAACATGCCCTAGAGAACAGCATGCATAATATGTATGAAGCCTTTTAAACAGAAGCAAATCACTCTTCCCTTCAACAATTTTTGACTCCCTACATGTAACAAGTCCATTCATTCCTTGAAACACTATTTCTCTTCAGAACTCTTTTGCAATACTTGACAACATACACAAAATCATTTGATAAAAAATGACTGAACTCCTTCAATTTTAGATTGCAATGGGCAAAGACATCCCAATTGTTTAAATATACAATTTGTTTCCTGTTGGCTTCAAACAATATTAAGGCCTGTGCCCTTGTAGTGAATTTTCGATTCTGTTTGGGGCAGAAGGCCAATTCTAATATTCTATATTTAAATAAAGGCTGTTGTGAGTGCATGAAAGAAGAATGAAAGTAAAGTGGCAAATTTAGTTCAAAAGGACATAGAGATGCAGGAGCAGACATTTAAGGAATATTTCAAGAATATACAGAATAGTTGCATTCCAATGAGTAAGAAACTTTCAAAAGGACAACTCCAACGTTCGAGGATAACTAGAAAAAGCATATAATTGTGGAAAGTTGAACAACTGACTGATAAAATAAAGATGGTTGCGATAAGGGAGCATTTTCAGGATGGGAACCTGTAAAGAGTAAGCGGAACAGCAAATAGAGACAAGCAAATCGAGCTCAGTCAGAAAGGGAGAAGGAAAGGGAGAGGAGCAGATCGAGCTCAGTCAGAGAGGGAGAGGGAAGAGAGGGAGAGAGGGAGAGAGGGAGAGAGAGGGAGAGAGGGAGAGAGAGGGAGAGAGGGAGAGAGAGGGAGAGGAGCAGATTGAGTTCAGTCAGAGAGGGAGAGGGAGGAGAGGGAGAGAGGGAGAGAGAGGGAGAGGAACAGATTGAGTTCAGTCAGAGAGGGAGAGGGAGGAGAGGGAGAGGGAGAGGAGCAGATCAAGTTCAGTCAGAGAGGGAGAGGGAGAGGGAGAGGAGTAGATCGAGCTCAGTCAGAGAGGGAGAGGAGGAGAGGGAGAGGGAAAGGGAGAGGAGCAGATTGAGTTCAGTCAGAGAGGGAGAGGGAGGAGAGGGAGAGGGAGAGGGAGAGGAGCAAATTGAGTTCAGTCAGAGAGGGAGAGAGAGAGAGAGGGAGAAGGAAAGGGAGAGGAGCAGATCGAGCTCAGTCAGAGAGGGAGAGGGAGGAGAGGGAGAGGGAGAGGAGCAGATCGAGTTCAGAGAGGGAAAGGGAGAGGGAGAGGGAGGAGAGGGAGACGGAGAGGAGCAGATCGAGTACAGAGAGGGAAAGGGAGAAGGGGAGGGAAAGGGAGAGGAGCAGATCGGGCTCAGTCAGAGAGAGAGAGGGAGGCAGGCAGGGAAAGGGGAGAAGAACAGATTGAGCTCAGGAATGGAGTAGACCTGAACCAAGCAGAGGAGGAACTCTGGAGGTGATGTCACAATTCCAAAAGTGATGAAAAGTTGGCTACTTATGAACAGGTTTTAGAAACTGTGAGATTGATATTATAGGGAGAGAAAGTGTGAAGTTCGTACTTGCAGTTCATCAGCAATAAAGCTAGAGAGAAATCTGATTTGCTGAGTCATAGGTAAAATTGAGAAATTTATTGTTGCATTTGGGCAAGCTTCAAAATGGCAGAAGAACTTGGCCCTGTGGACTAGTCCTCCTGCAATATGAGGGAAATCTAGTACACTTCCGGTCTCCATGGTGACCATGTATACAGGAAGTGTGTTCAACTGCAGCTCCCAACTGCTGCATGGGGTGCCTGGAACTATGGATGGACTCACCATGGAGCATCCATGAGGTGGAGAATATCATGGATAGCCCGTTTAGTGAGCTGGTCATACACAAGTAAGGGCTACACAGACAGAAAATCATTAGATGACTATCAGGAAGACAAGTGAGCATGGGCAGGCAGTGCAGGAGTCTCTTGTGGCCATCCACCTCTCAAATAGGTATACCACATTGTATACACTGGGGGAGATGGCTTCGCAGGGAAAAGCAGCAGCAGCCAAGTTTGTGGCACTATGATTGGCTCTGCTGCACAGTAGGGGAGGAAAGGAACTAGGAGAGCTTAAGTGATAAGGGACTCAATCGTAAGGGGAATTGACAGTCTGTTCTGTGGCAGCAAATGAGACTCCCGAATGGTATGTTACCTCCCTGTTTGCCAGGGTTAGGGATGTGTCAGAGTGGCTGGGCATTTTGAAAGGGACAGGTGAGCAGCTAGCAGTCATGGTACCTGTCAGTACTAACAACATAGGTACAAAAAGAAATGAGATCCTGCAACAGGAGTTTAGAGAGTTAGGTAATAAATTAAAGAGGAAGACTACAGACGTTAGAATCTCTGGATTACGTCAGTGCCATGTGCTACTGTGTACGGGAATATGAAGATAGGTGAGATGAACATATGCATAAAGGCTTGGTGGTAGGTGGGGCTTATACAAGCTGGGCAGGCTGCACCTGAACCAGACTGGGTCCCATACCCATGCTCATGCTGTTGGGGAGGCTTTAGACTGATCTGGCAGGGAGATGGTACACAGAGTAGATATAAAGTCAGGAGGTAAGTCCACAGTTGGAAAGTGGGAGTCTATTAAACGCAGTGTTATGAGAATTCATGGCCATCATGTTCCTCAAAGAGTGAAGCACAAGAGCACCAATTCCAGGGAACTCTGGATGTTAACGGAGATTGAGAATATGACAAAGAAAAAGAAGGAAGCATTTGCCTGGTACAGCATATTAAAAACAGGGGAGATCCTTCAGAATTATAGAGAGGGTGGGGGTTGCATAAAAAGAGAATTAGAAGGGTACAAGAGAGGCCACATGATAATTTTGGCAGATGGGATCTAGCAAAACCCCAAGGCTTTTTATATGAAGTGTAAGAGGATGACCAGGGAAAGAATAGGGCCTATTAGAGACCAAAGGGGCAACCTGTGCATGGAGCTAGTACATGTGGGTGAGGTGTTAAATGAATAATTCTCATCTGTATTCACCCAGGACATACAGATACATAATGTCTTAGGACCCGATGAGATGCATCTCAGGCTGCTATGGACGGCAAGGGAAGAGATTGCTATAGCTGTGGTGGAGATACGTAATACTTTGCTGACCACAGGTGAAGTGCCAGCTGACATGAAGGATAACTAATTTGGCTTCTTTGTCCACCAAGAGGAACAGGGAGAGGCCAAGTAATTATAGACCAGTTAGTCTGACAGCAATAGTAGAAAGATTATTGGAAAAACAATTCTAAAGGTAAGGATTAATCAATACTTGGAAAATAAGGAACTGATCAGGGATAGTCAACATGGATTTGTCACAGGGAGATTCAGTATGATTAATTTGAGTTTTTTTGAAAGGTGACTAAATATTATTGATGAGTATAGTACAGTTGACGTGATTTACAGGGGACTTCTGAAAGGCCTTTGACAAGGTCCCACACACATAAGGATATATGAACTAGGAGCAGGAGTAGGCCATCTGGCCAGTCAAGCCTGCTCCACCATTCAACAAGGTCATGGCTGATCTTTTCTTGGCCTCGGCTCCACTTACTCACCCGTTCACCATAACCCTCAATTCCTTTACTGTTCAAACATTTATCTAAATTTGCCTTAAAACCATCCAACAAGGCAGCCTCAACTGCTTCACTGGGCAGAGAATTCCATAAATTCACAACCCTTTGGGTGAAGAAGTTCCTCCTCAACTCAGTCCTAAATCTGCTGTCCCTTATTTTTGGGCTATGCCCTCTAGTTCTAGATTCACGCACCAGTAGAAACAACCGTCCTGCTTCTATCTTTTCCTTCATAATTGTACATGTTTCTGTGAGAATCCCCCTCATTGCAATGAGTATAGTCCCAGTCTACTCAATCTCTCCTCATAAGCCAACCCTCTCAACTCTAGAATCAACCCAGTGAACCTCGTCTGCACCCCCTCTAGTGCCAGCACATCCTTTCTCAAGTAAGGAGACCAAAACTGTACACTACTCCAGGTGTCACCTCACCAGCACCCTACGTAGCTGCAACACAGCCTCGCTATTTTTAAACTCTATCCCTTTAGCAATGACTGACAATATTCTATTTGCCTGCATAATTACCTGGTGCACCTGCAAACCACATTCTGTGATTTATGCATAAGGACACACAGGTCCCTCTGCACAGCGGCATGCTGCAATTTTTCACCCCTTATGTAATAGTCTATTTTGTCATTGTTCCGACCAAAATGGATTACTTCACATTGACCAACATTGTACTCCATCTGCTCAACCCTTGCCCGCTCCCTTAACCTATCTATAACCCACTGTGGTCTTTCAGTGTCCTCTGAACACTTTGCTCTACCACTCATCAGATAAAAGGTTGGTCCAAAAGGTAAGAATCAGTGAGATCCGAGGCAAGTTGGCAAATTGACTTGCAAATAGGAAGCAGAGAGTGATGGTGGAGGGTTGTTTTTGTTATCGGAAGCCTAAGACCAGCAAAGTATCATAGGGTTCCCTGCTAGGACACTTGCGGTTTGTTATTTACATCAATAACTTGGATGGGAATAAAGAACATATAATTAGCAAGTTTGCAGATGATACAAAGGTTGATGGTGTTGTTGATATTGAGGAAGATGGTCATAGGTTACAATCTGGATTTGATCAGCTGGTAAATTGATCAGAGCAATGGCAGATGGAATTTAATTGTGGTAAGTGTGAGATGATGCATTTTGAGACGTGTAACAAGGGAAGGATGTACACAATGAATGATAGATGCCTAGGGAGTGCTGATGAACAAAGGGACCTTGCTGTACAAGTCATAGATCCCTGAAGATGTCAGCACATAGAGTGATGAAGAAGGCAGATGGGAAGCTTGCCTTCGTTCGCCAGGGTGTAAAATATTGAAGCAAAGAAGTCTTGTTACAACTTTGTAGCAATAACAATATAGAATGTATTGGTTAGGCCACAGCTGGAATACTGTATGTATTTCTGGTTGCCTCATGTAACTAAACTGCAGAGGATGCAGAGGAAATTCACCAGATGATGCCTGGTCTGAGTTATAAGGAAAGGCTGTTTAGGCTGGGTTTCAATTCCCTAGAGCAGGGGAGGCTGAGGAGGGATCCGAATGAAGCATATAAAATTCTGAGAGATATAGGTCATGCAAAAAATTTCCCAATGGCAGACATATCTAAGACTAGAGGGCATATGTTTAAGGTGAGGAGCAAGGGATTAGATTAGATTAGATTACTTACAGTGTGGAAACAGGCCCTTCGGCCCAACAAGTCCACACCGACCCGCCGAAGCGCAACCCACCCATACCCCTACACGTACCCCTTTTTACCTAACACTACGGGCAATTTAGCATGGCCAATTCACCTGACCTGCACATCTTTGGACTGTGGGAGGAAACCGGAGCACCCGGAGGAAACCCACGCAGACACGGGGAGAATGTGCAAACTCCACACAGTCAGTCGCCTGAGTCGGGAATTGAACCCGGGTCTCTGGCGCTGTGAGGCAGCAGTGCTAACCACTGTGCCACCGTGCCGCCCACCAATCTAAGGATCTAAGGAAGAAATTTTTTTCACTCAGAGGGTGATAGAAAGATGAACATGCTGCCTGAGAGGGTGGTAGAGACAGATATTATCACACTTAAAAAGCAGCTAGCTGATCACTTAAAACGTCAGGATGCAGTAGGCTATGGATCGAGAGTGTGTGGTGCTGGAAGATTCTCCTGCTCCTCGGACGCTGCCTGACCTGCTGTGCTTTTCCAGCACCACACTCTCGACTCTGATCTCCAACATCTGCAGTCCTCACTTTCTCATAGTAGGCTCTGGACTAAGGGTGGGTAAATAAGATGAGTATAGTTTAGTGTTTATTGGTCGGCATTGACATGGTGGGCCAAAGGACCTGTTTGTATCTTGTATGACTGTTTGACTAACTGTTATTTAAATGAAGAAAGACTGCAGTAAGTTTCATCACTGGGAGATTTGAGAGCACTTGTCTATGAATCAGAAAAACTAACATCCAAGTTCAACTGGTAATACAGAAGGCAAATGGAACATTGTCCTTTATTTCAAAAGGAATGAAGAATAAAATTAGGGAGGTTTTGCTGAAATGATACAGAGTGCTGATCAGGCCACAGTTGTAATAGTGTGAACAATTTGGACCCCTATCTGAGGAAAGATATACTAGCTGTCCAGATTGACTCGGATGTTACCAGGTATAGATTTATTGTCTCATGAGGTTGGGCCTGTGCTCGTTGGAAATTAGAAGACTGAGACACAAGATAGATTTTTAATCAGTAAGGAGATCAAGAGTTATGAGAGGAAGGCAAGAAATTGCTGTTAACATACAAACAAGGAACAAGAGAAGACCACTCAGCCTTTCACGGTCAATTTGATTTTAATCTCAATTCTACATCGCTGTTTATCCCCGTTAGACTTTCTCTAGTAAACGTTCTCAGAACTGCTTCAAGCACATTAACATTCTTCCGGAAGTGTGTGGACCAGTACCAGACACAGTACACCAGGTACAGTCTCACAATGCCCTATGTAACTGAAGCATAACTTCCCTATCCTTCCATTAATTTCCCCTCGCAATAAACCATTACATTCTACTAGCTTGCTGAGTACTTCTGTAATTGGAGATTAATTTTCTTTGATTCATGCACTAGGACACCCAGATCTCTCTACATGTCAGAGCTCTGCAACCTTTCGTCATTGAGATAAAATGCTTTTTTTAGACTTTTCCTGCCAGAAAGCATGGACAATCTCACACTTTTCCAGATTGTTCTCCACTTGTCAGATCTTTGCCCACTCACTTAACCTTTCTATATCCCTTTGTAAGCTCATTATGTCTTATTAACCTTCTCCAAAATTCTTCATACACATTTACAGCCTCCTGTACTCCAGATGTGTTACTATGGAAATGTATACTATGTATAGCTACAGCACTGGCTCTTTACTTTTGAATTTAATTGCCCTCACAATAAATTTTATGAGTTTTCTAGTTGGCTTGTTGCATCTGTATGCCAACTTTTTGTGATTTGTCCATGAGAAAATAGAGATCCTTTGGATCTCAGAGTTGCCTTGAAATAGGCAATCTATCTCAGTAGGGCAATTTTGACCTGCTGGAGTTTGGATGAATATGAGATGGCTGGATTGAAATGTGTCCAGGAGAGATTTTGACAAGGGTGCATGTGAAAAGGATTCTAAAAGTTTCTTGAATTCAAGATTACTATTTAAAAATAAAAGGTCGCCAATTTAGTCAGAAGTAAGAAGTAATATTTTGTCTTAGAGTGTCGTGAACAATACTCCCTGTAATTTTTTGAACAGTGTATGCGGCCTCAAGGTCATTGTATGGCAGTGACTTGTTTCTTGATTCTGTGATAAACCATAGCCCCCATCTGATTCTGTGATCTCAGCACAGTCAGAAGTGAATGCGTCAGCGCATTGTCAGACCTGTGCAATCCTCACAGAGGGTCGCTGCTACACAACATTGAGTGAGTCTCTTTTCCTGAAAAGGCAGTAGAAGCAGAGTCATAGAGTCATAGAGATGTACAGCATGGAAACAGACCCTTCGGTCCAACTTGTCCATGCCGACCAGATGTCCCAACCTAATCTAGTCCCACTTGCCAGCACTTGGCCCATATCCCTCTAAACCTTCCTACTCATATACCCATCCAGATGCCATTTAAATGTTGCAACTGTACAAGCCTCCGCCCCTTCCTCTGGCATTAGAGATAAATAGATTCTTCCTCAGCTTCAGATTGAAAGATTATTGCGGGTAGGCAGGCGATCAAATTCACTATGAACTTATAAAAGGGGGAGCAGGCTCGAGTGGCCAGCTCTGTTTCTATTTTTGAGATAGTTATATCCATCCTCAACCTGACTTGAACCTGTTTCTTCTAGTTCAGAGGGAGGGGCACTTCCACTGCCCTACAAGGGACTTAAGCTTTATACTTATATGCTCATATATGCCCAGGTGTTAATGTGGCCAATATGTAGTTACTGAGATGTAATAAGTCACATCTTCCAATCCATGATAACAGCCTCATCTGCTGAGGCATATTCATGGTCCACCCTCCACTATAAACTACTGAACAATCCCTTATTCCAGAATGAGAAGGCGGATTGGTGATAAGACTCTACTTAATGTACATGCTACTGAAGATGAGTACCCAGGTATCGCATCATTTATAACATGGTGACAACAATGAGCTTCTCATCAGTTATGATACTCAGATCTAATATTACCAGGCTTCGACCATTGATGTCGATGATGAGATGAATGAAAGAATTGGATAAAATTGTTGCCTTGACTGTGGGATCATCTTCTCACAACTTCTCCAGTTTGTGCAAGTGACATGGGCAAGATTCTCGCCAGGGTGAAGTGAATTCCCAAATGATGCTCTTTATCGCTTGTTAAATGGTTCATTGACAGCCTGACCCATGATAGGCTGTGAGCTCACCAAACTTGCCTTACAAACTAGCCATCAGGAAAACACAGCACGGAAACCAGAGTAAATTCTTGGTGGGTTCCACTTGCTGCTTGTGCCAAAAGACCTCCCTGTTGGACACTAGGCACTAACAGCTTCGAACACAACCCTGCCTTAAATTATCTCATCTTCTCTTTTTGCATTTTTCTCCCCATTAATCAGAAAGACCTGTCTCATAGATACTAATATGGTGGTCTGTTTTGCTCCTTAAATAAGAGAGAGATCATTATTATTGAAGATGAAAGTGGGTTGCAGGACTGTAACTGCTGGCCCAGGTAGACAAAGTTCCAGAGTGAGTAAGCAGGCAGCACAAAGGGCATGCTGGGTTAGTATTATCATGGTTTAGTCTGGGTGAGTTGAATGGGGAAGAAGTTATATGTATCACTTAAAGTGAAAGCATGAGCCTTGATGAGAGGGAGATGCAGTAACAGAGATAGAAAGAGTGTGAAGAACAGGAAAGGAATGGTAGCACTTACATACCGGAGTGGACAAGGACATTGACATTCTTCCGACAGCGCTTGGCATTCCTTCAGATGGCTGAAACACAGGTAGCAACCTAGAACTAGGCTACCATGACTTGGTATTGTGGTCTGCAGTGTTGGTCCTGAGGGAAGAGTAAGCCCAGTCTTTACACTACCACATCCAGCAGGATCTCCAGGATCATTCCCATAAAGTAGGGCACGGATTTATTTCTATCTGTGAAATCTGGAGTAAAGGTGCAGGGCAACTCCGGACTGACAGCGATTGTACAGCTGCACAGTAACATTTTAAAGAGATGCCAGTCAATTCTGCTTGTGCACAGACCAGAGGGTGTTCATGGGAAGGTGCCGGGGTTTTTATTGGTGGTTGTGGAATAGACTAGGGTGTCCTGGAGGGAATGATCCCTGTAAAATGCAGACAGGGGAAGCTGCAGAAGGTGCACCACCTGCCCCTTCACCTCCTCCCTGCCCACCATCCAAAGGCTGAATAAGCCTTTCCAGGTGGAGTAACATTTCACCTGTACCTCTTCCAATCTTGTGTAATGCATTCACTGCATCCAATGTGGCCTTTGGAAAAACCAAACACAGACTGGCTGACCATTTCACGGAACTCAGTGCGTAAGCAGGACCCTAGCCTTCCCATTGCTGGTCATTTTAACACAGCGTCCTGCTCACAAGCTCACATGTCTGTCCTCGGCATGCTGCAGTGTTCCAGTGAATCGCAGCACAAACTGTAGGAACATCTCATCTTCAGACGAGGCACTTCACATCCTTCTGGACTTAATATTAAATTCAACATGTTTGCTAAATGTTCTTTTACCAAAAGATTCATCAGTAGCCATTTCTCCTTGTATAATACTGGATGAAAATAGGGTTGTGGCAATCTGGAACTCCCTGTCCAAAAGGGTGTTAGAGGCAGAAACCTTCATAATGTTTAAGAAGTATTTAGATATGCACTTGCAATGCCAATGAATACAAGGTTAAGGACGAAGTACTGGAAAGTAGAAATGGAATAGGTAGGAGGTTGTTTTTGACCAGCAAAACCCATTGGGCTGAAGGGCCTTTTCTGTGCTGTAAGGTTCTATGACTGTACATGCAACCCTTAGACAAATAGTAGTTTAGAGTATACTGGGGCATCATATCAGGGCACCTGCAAACATATTGATTGTACACCAGAAATATGCAAGGTGTAGAAAGCTAAGTGCCATTCTATCAAAGACATGTCTAATACAAACCTACCTTAACTGATCAATATAGTGTTAGGGATTTTACAATTCTAAATGCAATAAAATTGGCCTTATTGGCAACCTCAGAAATAAGGTCTGAACCATTTGTTCACTACAATTAACGTGCTGAAACAGAACCATTAAGCAGAGTCAATCTGCCTGCGCTAAAACTCAGGTAAAAAGCTTGGCAGTTAACTATCATTCATCAATAACTGGATGCATTCTTCATGAGAATTCCACTCCCCAAACAAATCAGAGTCCATTTCTCAACCAATTGGCATTCTTCTCTCATATGATGTAAGTGTTGTTTGCACTTGACATTGGTATTATTTGTGAATCGTCCTGATGAATGCAAGATTGAAAGCTACAAAACATATTTTTTTCAGTTGTAATCCTTATTACTATGTCCAGACACTATTCAAATAAAATTATTTAAGGCAATTGACAATGTTTCACATGCAACGGGATTTTTTTAGGAAATGCATTTGTAAAAAGAAGTTCTGGTATGAGTTGACAATGTACACTAATGGTTGCTTGGCCAAGTGCATAGCTGTGGAATGGATGATGTGAAGCGCATTGGCTGTGATGCTTGGATCTTTTAATATTGCACATGAGCAATGTATTAAATTGTTTGCCCATGTTGATTATTGCTGCACAAAAGTTAAACTAACATCGCAACAAGAAGTCATTGTAGACTGATGAATGCTTACATTTTTGAAATCACTGGTAAGGCTAATTTTCATACTAATCTCTCCTGTCATATTCAAATTGTAACCTGGATTTTGAAGTGATTTTTTTGTATTTTTTTGCCATTACAGCACTTAAATGAAACATAACAGAAAAACATGTAAGTTTAATGAAACACAGAAACTTGAACATTGTACAAAAACAATTATCAGCTGATTAAAACACACATTTGATAATCATCATTTTCTGGTTACAAAATAGCAATGAATTAATTGGCTCCTGTTTGGATTACTCCCGGTGCTATGAGCTAGTGAGGGCAGGAATAGGAGGTTAGAGCAGATGAATGCATGGCTGAGGAGCTGGTGCACGGGAGAAGGATTCACATTTTTGGATCACTGGAATCTCTTTTGGGGCGGAAGTGATCTGTACAAGAAGGATGGATTACATTTAAATTGGAAGGGGACTAATATACTGGCAGGGAGATTAGTAAGAACTGGTCAGGAGGATTTAAACTAGCTAGGTGGGGAGGTAGGATCCAGGGAGATAGTGAGAAAAGAGATCAATCTGAGACTGATACAGTTGAGAATAGAAGCAAATCGAACAGTCAGAGCAGGCAGGCTCAAAGCAGAGAACAAGGTTGGACTGATAAATTAAACTGCACTTATTTCAATGCAAGAGGCCTAACAGGGAAGGCAGATGAACTCAGGGCATGGTGAGGAAATACATCCAGGGAAGTTGTTTGGGTGGAACTGAGAAATAAGAAAGGGATGATCACCTTATTGGGATTGTATTATAGACCCCCTAATAGTCAGGGGGAAATTGAGAAACAAATTTGTAAGGAGATCTCAGTTACCTGTAAGACTAATAGGGTAGTTATGGTAGGGGATTTTAACTTTTCAAACATAGATATTGTGTTAAGGATTTAGATGGAATGGAATTTGTTAAGTGTCTACAAGAAAATTTTCTGATTCAGTATGTGGATGTACCTAGTAGAGAAGGTGCAAAACTTGACCTACTCTTGGGAAATAAGGCAGGGCAGGTGACTGAGGTATCAGTGGGGGAGCACTTTGGGGCCAGCGACCATAATTCTATTAATTTTAAAATAGTGATGGAAAAGGATAGACCAGATTTAAAAGTTGAAGTTCTAAATTGGAGGAAGGCCAATTTTGATGGTATTAGGCAAGAACTTTCAAAAGCTGATTGGGCGCAGATGTTTGCAGGTAAAGGGACAGCTGGAAAATGGAAAGTCTACAGAAATGAGATAACAAGAGTCCAGAGAAAGTATATTCCTGTTAGGGTGAAAGGAAAGGCTGGTAGGTGTATGGAATGCTGGATGACTAAAGAAATTGAGGGTTTGGTTAAGAAAAAGAAGGAAGCATATGTCGGGTATAGACAGGATAGATCAAGTGAATCCTGAGAAGACTATAAAAGTAGATGTATACGTAAGAGAGAAATCAGGAGGGCAAAAAGGGGACATGAGATAGCTTTGGCAAATACAGTTAAGGAGAATCCAAAGGGTTTTTACAAATACATTAAGGACAAAAGGGTAACGATGGAGAGAATAGGGCCCCTCAAAGATCAACAAGGCAGCCTTTGTATGGAGCCACAGGAGTTGGGGCAGATACTAAGCGAGTATTTTGCATCAGTATTTATTGTGGAAAAGGACATCGAAGATATAGAATACAGGGAAATAGATGGTGACAGATTGAAAAATGTCCATATCACAGAGGAGGAAGTGCTGGATGTCTTGAAACGCATATAAGGGGATAAATACCGAGGACCTAATCAGGTGTACCCTAGACCTCTGTGGGAAGCTAGGGAAGCTAGGGGCCTCTTACTGAGATATATGTATCATCGATAGTCACAAGTGAGGTGCCAGAAGACTAGAGGTTGGCTAACGTGGTGCCAGTATTTAAGAAAGGTGGTAAGGACAAGCCAGGGAACTATAGACCAGTGAACCTGACGTCGGTGGTGGGCAAGTTATTGGAGGGAATCCTGAGGGACAGGATGTACATGTATTTGGAAAGGCAAAGACTGATCAGGAATAGTCAATATGGCTTTATGCATGGGAAATGATGTCTCACAAACTTGATTGAGTTTTCTGAAGAAGTAACAAAGAGAATTGATGAGGGCAGAGCGGTAGATGTGATCTATATGGATTTCAGGAAGGCATTTGACAATGTTCCCCATGGGAGACTGGTGAGCAAGGTTAGATCCCATGGAATACAAGGAGACTTGGATATAGAACTGGTTCAAATGTAAAATACAGAGAGTGGTGGTGGAGGGTTGTTGCTCAGACTGGAGGCCTGTGACCAGTGGAGTGCCACAAGGATCGGTGCTGGGTCCTCTACTTTTCATCATTTATATAAATGATTTAGATGTGAGCATAAGAGGTATAGTTAGTAAGTTTGCTGATGACACCAAAATTGGAGATGTAATTGACAGTGAATAAGGTTACCTCAGATTACAACAGGACGGGCCAATGGTCTGAGAAGTGGCAGATGGAATTTAGAGTCATAGTGTCATAGAGATGTACAGTATGGAAACAGACCCTTCGGTCCAACCCGTCCATGCTGACCAGATATCCCAACCCAGTCTAGTCCCACCTGCCAGCACCCAGCACATATCCCTCCAAACCCTTCCTATTCATATACCCACCAAATGCCTTTTAAATGTTACAATTGTACCAGCCTCCACCACTTCCTCTGGCAGTTCATTCCATGCATGTACCACCCTCTGCATGAAAAACTTGCCCCTTCGGTTTCTATTATGTCTTTCCCCTCTCACCCTAAACCTATGCCCTCTAGTTCTGGACTCCCTCAGCCTAACAGAAATACTTTGTCTATTTATCCTATCCATGCCCCTCGTGATTTCATCAACCTCTATAAGATCACCCTTCAACCTCCGACACTCTAGGGAAAACAGCACCAGCCAATTCAACCTCTCCCTATAGCTCAAATCCTCCAACCTTGGCAACATCCTTGTAAATCTTTTCTGAACCCTTTCAAGTTTCACAACATCTTTCCGATAGGAAGGAAACCAGAATTGCACGTAATATTCCAACAGTTGCCTAACCAATGTCCTGTACAGCTGCAACATGACCTCCCAACTCCCGTACTCAATACTCTGACCAATAAAAGAAAGCATACCAAACTTACTAACTGTACCTCTTATGCTCACATCCAAATCTTTTATGTAAATGACAAAAAGTAGTGGACCCAGCACTGATCTTTGTGGCACTAAATGCGAATTGCTGCATTTTGGGAAAGCAAATATTAGCAGGACTTACACACTTAATGGTAAGCTCCTGGGGAATGTTGCTGAACAAAGAGACCTTGGAGTACAGGTTCATTGCTCTTTGAAAGTGGAGTCGCGGGTAGATAGGATAGTGAAGAAGGCGTTTGGTATGCTTTCCAGGCAACCAGCATAGGTTTAGGGTGAGAGGGGGAAGATATAAAAGAGACCCAAGAGGCAACATTTTCACTCAGAGGGTGGTAAGTGTATGGAATGAGCTGCCAGAGGAAGCTGGTGGAGGCTAGTACAACTGCAACATTTAAAAGGCATTTGGATAGATATGAATAAGAAGTGTTTGGAGGGATATGGGCCAGGTGCTGGCAGGTGGGACTAGATTGGGTTGGGATATCTGGTCGGTATAGATGGGTTGGACTGAAGAGTCTGTTCCTGTGCTGTACATCTCTATGACTCTTGTGACTCTAATATTTAGATGCAACCTTAGTGCTGCATCCTTCCCAGAATCTATGAGGTTCTTTTCAATTGCATTATTTGGATTACCTGAATTTGAGTCAAGCAAAGCGTGTTTTCTTGTATTTGCTATTGGGCATGTCTACACATATTATATGCATTCAGTAAGCTTCACACAATCAGGAAGGAGAGTTCATGTCTGCAGTGAGACACAACCTGAGTGAGTATACAGTTCAGGGAGTTTAGAGGCAGCGTGGGCTTTCGGTGCAGAGGGAAAGAGATGGGTTTTGCTTGCTTTTTTGGCTCATAGTTTGAGAGTTTTTTTTTAACAGGATAAATTGAAGTCCAAGATCAGGGGTCCAGCACAAGTGTGATATTATTATGAAGATGTGGGTGTACTGTATCTTTAAGTAAGTTAAACGTTGGTAGAGCTACTTGACAGCACTAAGTGTTCTCAGTAAGGGAGCAATGCAACACTTGGTTGAAAGCTAAATTAGCTGGTTGCCTAGAAATGACAAAACAGAGTTGAATTAGGCCAATCAGTTTAAATTATACCCCAAAAAATATCAAACTCCAATCCAGTTTGAATTGAGTATATTGACAATCTTAAAAGCCAATGACAGAATCTAATGCTATGGTGGGTATAATACTCAGGAAAATTGAACAGTTGGGAGGAGAACTGCCCAGCTACCAGCATGTAAAAAGACTGCCTGAAAAATAGCTCTCTTAAAAGTACCTTTATCAATCAGTAACCTGTGAGGCAGAATCCCAAGGAAGAAGAAATGAAGACCCTGGAAGATCTAAATAGAAGAACCGAAAGCTGCCTGGTTTAGAGATAAGAAGCTTTGTTTTGTAAATCTCAATTGGGAGTTTTATCGGACTAGTATTGTGGAAGGGAAAAGTAAACGATAGGTTAGTGTATGGAGTTGTAAATAGTTGTTAGTTAATTATTCTCTGTTATACTTTATGAAATAAAGTTGTTAATTTTTACTTTAAATAATTCTTGGTCTCTTGAATTTTCACAGATTACTGCACAGGATAAATCTTTTCTGTGTTTGGGGCCTTGGGTCCATGATTTGAACTGGTTTAGACAGATTTGAATAGATTTGGGGACTGAAAAATCCTTGCAGATTTAAACACTTGCAGGTTAGTGTCTTAGATGTTGAAATAAAATGTAGGTGAGACAATTTGTTTAATTTTGGTGACTTGTGGTTGATTAAATTAAAAGTGACAGAAATAGCTCTTAAAATTGCAAAAGAGGTTCTGAGATTTGAAGATGATTCTCAATTTTGCCAAGAAAGTTTACAAGGTAAGAAAAAGGCCATACTTTTAGAATTAGCAAATAAGTTAGATTTGGGTTTAACCAAGGACAAAATAAAGCTGAAATTGTCAGGGAATTACTAAAACACTTAGGAGTGTCAGAGAAACAGACAAGTACAATAGAGGTAGAAAAACTTAAATTACAATTGAAGAAAATGGAGTTAGAAGATAAACAAAGGGAGAGAGAAAGGGAGAGAGAAGAGAGGAAGAGAGAGAAAAAGAGAGAAGGGTCTTGGCTGAACAAAGAGAGAGAAGAAAGGGAAAGAGAAAGAGAGAGAGAGAAGAAAAAGAGAGAAAGTTCTTAGCTGAGCAAAAAGAGAGAGAATTTGAACTTGAGAAGTTGTGACTTAGTCAGCAAAGTCAAGTTAACAGGATGGAGATTAAAAGAGAAGGTAGTGATATATATATAAATATGTAAAAGCTCTGCCACATTTTGATGGGAAAGATGTTGAAGCTTTCTTTATTAAATTTGAAAAATTGGTTAGGCAGATGGAGTGATCCAAGGGTTTATGGGTAATGCTAGTTCAGACTAAACTGGTAGGCAGAGCTAGTGAGGTATTTTCCGTGCTGTCAGATGAGGTGTCAAGGGATTATGAAGAGGTTAAACAGGGTATTTTAAGTGCGTATGAATTGGTACCAGAAGCATTTAGACAGCGGTTCAGAAACACAAAGAAGGAACCAGGTCAGACTTATGTTGAGTTTGAAAGAATTAAACACAGTCATTTTGATCTCTGGCTGTGTGCGTTGAATATAGATAGGACATTTGAGGCTCTAAGAGAGATTATTCTGCTTGAGGAGTTTAAAAACTCACTTCCAGAAATGATAAGAATTCACATGGAGGAACAGGAAGTTCAGGAAGTGAGAAGGGCAGCAGAATTAGCAGATGAGTACATGTTGGTGCATGAGACAAGCTTCTGGCCAGAAGTTAGTCCTGTGAGGGATAGAAGTTGGGAGAAGGGGAGATTGTACATCACTAAACCAAGGGTAGACAGCACTGGTAAGATTTTACCACAGGATAAAAAAGAAACTCAAGAGGGTTGAAAGGAGGTGAAAGGCCTCAGGTGTTCCCACTGTGGTAAAGTGGGACATGTAAAAACACAATGCTGGTCATTAAAGCAAGGCACTGTGGGAAAAGATGGGGTAAAAGAAGCTAAGCCAGTGGCATTAGTGAAGGTAGTGAAGGAGACCCCAAGAAGAGCCGAGGAGCTGCAGGAGAGTGCACAGCCCAGACAGGGGCTGGGTATGGAGTTAGTACCTGATCTCTACAAAGAATTCACCTCTGAGTGTAAAGTTTACTCAGAAAGAACAGAGGGAAAAGGACAAGAAGTTATATTTTTGAGAGATACAGGATCTAACCAGTCTGTCATAGTAAGGGATGAGCGAGTATGCACTCTTTCTGATCTGTTACCAGAGAGTGTGGTAATTTGTGGGATAGATGGACAGAAATTTAGCATTCCACTATGTAAAATCAGGTTGGAGTCCAAACTCAAGACTGGGGAAGTTACAGTGGGAGTGATTGATAGAATGTCAGTTCCAGGAATTCAGTTTGTTCTTGGGAATGATTTGGCAGGATCCAAGATGGGAGTGATACCCCTTGTTGTGGAGAAGCCAAGAAAGATCAAGAAACTGAGGAGTTAAAACAGAAATATCCTGGTACTTTCCCAGACTGTATGGTAACCAGGTCCCACTATCATAAGCCACCACACGAAGCAAAAGGTAAAGAGAAAGATGAAGGAGTTGAGGTTCAGTTAGAGGATACCATGCTTGAGGTAATGGTGCAGGAAAATCCTAAACAGGCAGAGGATCAGACAGAAGTGTTAAGTCCCGAAAGGTGAAGAGACTTGCAACAGCAAGACAAGATGATAAAAGATATATATGTGGATGCGTACTCTGAAAAGGAGGCAGAGAATATTCTGGAGGGTCATTATCTGCAAGATAGAATCCTAAGATGGAAATGGAGACCACGGCAGGTTAGTACAGAGGAGAAATGGGCCAAAGTGCACCAGATTGTGTTGCTGGTAACATACAGACAGGAGGTATTACAGGTTGCACGTGAACTACCTGTAGGAGGTCACCTCGGGGTACGAAAGACTCAGGCTAAGGTACAAAAATATGTTTTATTGGCCTGGAATGCACAAGGATGTGGTTAACTTTTGTCGTACATGTTATTCATGCCAAATGGTAGGTAAGTCACAGGCAGTAATAAACCCAGCACCTTTGTTGTCAATTCCTATGTTTGAAGAACCTTTCATGTGGGTTATAATTGATTATGTAGGTCCCCTCACGAGAACTAAAACTGAGAACCAGTACTTGTTAACCATATTTCTGGAGGCAATTCCATTACAGAGTATCGAGGCAAAAATGGTGTTGAGGAGTTAGTAGCTTTCTTCACACGGTATGGGCTACCCAAAGAGATTCCGTTGAACCAAGGATCAAATTTTACTGCTCGGCTGTTTAAGGAGGTTATGTATAGTTTAGGTATACAGCACTTTAAATCCAGTGCGTATCATCCTGAATCCCAGGGAGCTTTAGAAAGGTGGCATCAGACCTTGAAGATCATGTTAAGAGCAGGATTACCTGAATAATTGGGATAAAAGTATCCCATTCATATTGTTTGCCATTAGAGATGCCCCAAATGAATCTACTTAGTTCATTCCCTTTGAGTTCATATTCGGTCATGAATATTGGCCCTTTAAAATTAATTAAAGAAAATTGACAGGACCAAAGTTGGAGATCTCACACTTAGATTATGAATCAGAGGTGTGAGAGAGATTACACCAAGTAAGTGAGTTTGCTAAACAGCACCTAAAGAGGGGACAGTGTAGAATGAAGCAGCTGGAAGATAAAAGCTCTGAGACTTGAACATTTTCCTGAGGGGATAATGTGTTAGTACTGTTACCAATGATAGGAGATCCCTTCAAAGCCAGTTCATGGTCCCTATTAATTTGGGAAAAAAGTTGAGTCAGGTGAACTTTTTAGTAACGATGCCTGATAGAAAAAAAAGGCAAAGAGTATGTCATGTGAACATGTTGAAACCAAATTATACTAGAGAAGGAACCTGAGAAATAAGTGTTAGTTACTGCCCTGCAGAGGGAGGAATCAAATCCAGATGATGTGGATTTTGAGGTGCCTCAAAATAGATTTAAAAATGAAGAGGTCCTTGAGGAGTGCAGTAGGTTAGTAAGCTATCTGTCTCAGGAGCAGAGAACACAGTTGAAAGATTTGTTACTGTAGTACAAGGACATATGTAAGAATCAGATGGGGAGGACTAATGCTATTGTACATGGAGTAGACGTAGGGAATACTGCTCCGATAAAACAACACCACTATCAGCTTAATCATTTCAAAGCCAGACAGGTCCAGATGGAGGTGGAGGCCATGCTCGACGAAGACATCATCGAACCAAGCCAGAGCAAGTGGAGTTCGCCAATCATCTTAACCAGGCGGGATTCAATGATTCTGCGTGGGTTATCGGAAGGTCAACGGCGTTACAAAATCAGACTCATGTCCAATTCCTAGATTGGAGGACTGTACTCAGAAAGTCAGACAAGCCAGCTACATCACCAAGTTGGACTTCATGTGCAGTTAATGGCAGTTACCTTTCTCAGAGTCGACAAAATAAATTTCTGTATTTGTAACCCCAAATGGGCTATATCAGTGATGCCATTTGGAATGAAGAATGCACCTGCCACATTCCAAAGACTCATGAACAGAGTTTTGGCTGGGTTAACAAACTCTTTGGAAAATGTAGTGATCTCTGGTAAGTCCTGGAAAGATCACATAGTACAATTGGCAGAGCTCTTTGAATGACTACGGAAAGCAAAAACAGTGATAACCTTAAATAAAAGTGAATTCACAAAAGCAGAGGTGATGTTCTTGGGACATAACATCGATCATGGAAGGTTGACTTCACAGAACACAAAGACGAAGATCATCGAGGAATTTCCATGATGAACCTCAAAGAAAGAGGTGCTTCAATTCTTAGGACTCAGCGGATTCTATCGCAAGTCAGTTCCAAACTTCAGAGCTAAAAATGTGTTACAGGAAAAGCGCAGTAGGTCAGGCAGCATTCAAGGAACAGGAGAATTGACGTTTCGGGCATAAGCCCTTCTCCTGTTCCTTGGATGCTGCCTGACCTGCTGCGCTTTTTCAGCAACACATTTTCAGCTCTGATCTCCAGCATCTGCAGTCCTCACTTTCTCCTGTTCCAAACTTCAGCAATGTAGTGGCACTGTTAACCGATTTGCTGAAGAAGAACACAAAGTTTCAGTGGACAGAACAATGCTAGGAGACATTCGACCATTTGAAAGCCATATTGATGACCAAACCAGTTTTAGCTACACTAAACTTTTCAAAACCTTTTAAAGTCACCATCGATGCTAGTGACATTGGAGTTGGAGCTGTAGTCCTACAGGAAGATGAGGATGGGATTGAACTGACAGTTGGTTATTTTTCAAAGAAGATCAACATCCACCAGAGGAAATACTTCACAATCAAAAAGGGACCATTGAGTTTGGTACTGACCTTACAGCATTTTAATGTGTATGTCATGAACAATGTGTCAGAGATGGCTGTTTACATAGATCATATTCTGCTTACATTCTTCGAACACTTTAAAGACAAGAATATGAGACTATTTCATTAGAGTCTTATGTTACAGATTTTTAATTTTAAAATCATACATTTTGCAGGTCGGAAGAATGTAATCGCAGATGTGTTATCGTAGATTTAACTGATAGAGTTTAGATAAGATTTGTCTTTATTTAATATTTTATCTAAACAGGTATGTGGAAAGAAGTTAGGGGGAACTTATATTAAAGTTATCTGTGTGTTAGGGTAATGTATTTAAAAAGTAGATTAAAAAATGAAGCCATCTTTTCATTATGATGGCTCGTTTTTTTCTTGGGGGGGGGGAGATTTTATGAAGCTGTGGGTGTACTGTACCTTTAAGAGAGTTAAATGCTGGTAGAGCTACCTGACAGCACCAAGTGTTCTCGACAAGGAAACAATGTAACACTTGGTTGAAAGCTAAATTAACTGTTTACCTGGAAATGACAAAACAGAGTTGAATTAGGCCAATCAGTTTAAATTATATCCTGAAAAATACCAAACTCCAATCCAGTTTGAATTGAGTATATTGACAATCTTAAAAGCCAATGACACAATCTAATGCTTTGAGGTGTTCGACTGGAGAAAATTGAACAGTTGGGAGGAGAACTACCCAGCTACCAGCATGTAAAAAGACTGCCTGAAAAATAGCTCTTTTAAAAGTACCTTTATCAATCAGTAACCTGTGAAGCAGAATCTCTAAGAAGAAGAAAAAAAAACACAGGAAGATGCAAATAGAAGAATCAAAAGCTGCCTGGTTTTGAGATAAGAAGTTTTGTAAATCTTAACTGGGAGTTTTATCAGACTGGTATTGTGGAAGGGGAAGGTAAATGATAAGTTCAAGGATGGAGTTGTAAATAGTTGTTGGTTAATTATTCTCTATTATACTTTAAGAAATAAAGTTGTTAATTTTTACTTTAAATAGTTCTTGGCCTCTCGAACTTTCACAGATTACTACATGGAATAAATCTTTTCTGTGTTGCTGGTTTTAAATTAAGCAGGAGGGTTTATCCTGTGTTGTAACAATATCACAGGTAACCATTAAGCACATGAGCTGGTAATACTTACTAATTTGACTATCTAATATAGGTTACTTTCAGATTGAAGGTAAATAGCAGAAATATTGACAGGCTACAGACTAAGAGACCCATACAACATTTTCAAAAAATCAAATTAAGAAATAAGTAATGCCAGGTCAGTTGATGTACTGTAACTGCATGATATGGGAACTAGTGTTACCTATTGTGGTTCATAGTGACCATATGTGCAGCAAGATGACTGCTTAAGCAACTTCGGTTCAGAGCTGATGAGCTAGAGACAGCCATGGTCAAATGGCAGAGCAGACTAATAAGCTGAATGGCCTAATTCTGTTACTATGTCTTACAGTCGTACGATCTCATTCGCAGTGACTCCTTGAAAGTGAAAGTGCTTATCCACTGCAACTTCGATTCTACAAAAAGCCTAGAATATTGCAAGTTTTCCAGAAAATGCAGAAATACACATTGGCTTACACAGGAGTACTGAATTAAAAAATAAGTATTTTCTAATCCCCCATTGCTAACGACAATGAAATTGTACTGGTATAAGTGCAACATATTCACATGAGTTCACAGACTTGCTATTTGAAATTTTCAATATAATCCTTGATCCATATTTTGAATAGGGTACAGATTAGCACATTTGATCTAAAGTACCCTTGTCTGTGGAATGGAAAAACTTAGGTGAGCCAACTTAAGGGTTGTAATTTGTCAAAAATAGGACAGTTATGATGATGACGACATAATAAGGATTCATTAATTGGGATATAATGATTGTGGTGAGTGAAAACAGTTGTAAAGAAATTCCAGAGCATTGGAAAACATAATGAAGTTTGGGAAATTTTATATCAAGGAGTGTTCAAACACAAAATTGGGGCAGAATGCATTCCTGATTCATATCTCAAATTTAAAAAAAACACCCAAAATATGAATAAAATCTATTCTTGGCTGAGCAAACTTGCAGTTTCATCCTTCTCCAGGTGCTACTCACTGAATGGTTAGCATAGTAACTCATTCCATCTGCTTTGGATTGATATTTTGCTTTGGAAAAGGAATCAGGTTGCAGGTGGGTAGAAATACACAGCTAAAATCTGTTGAGCCCACCCAGCAATGAAATGACATCACTGGCATGTTTACAAGACTGTTACAGATTTTATTAACTTATTCTTCTATTGGTGATTGTAATGAAGTTAGTAGTACAGATAATGGATATAATTAACTGGACTGGAAAAAAGGGGAATGAAATTGGTCTTTGACAAAAGCATGTACAGAAAATAGCAAATGAGCAACTCGTTTTACAGAACACCCAGCTTTGTTTCCCAATTAAGTCAATTTGATAAACTGTTCAGACTGCTCATTCCCTGAAGATCAATTCTATCACACCATGAAAATGCAGTGGGCCAGCAAGTGTATCCATCCATTGTGCTATTATCCATTACAGCTCTTTGGGACTGATAACATGGCAACTGTCACATCAGACATCTGCTTTGCAGAAAATGAATAGTAGAAACTAAGGTCCAGTAATGCACCTAAAGCACTCAGTGTGCTCCACTGTTAGTGATCACCAGGGAGCTAAAAGCCATGACACAAGTTCAGATACTGATTCAATAAACAAATTGAGCACTGAAGCTGCAAGTGGGCACTGATTGGAGTTTACTTTTGAGTTTTGAAATTGTTGGTTTGTAGCCTAGAGTAAATGGTATTTGCAGGAGCTTATGTCCACATATGGCAGAACACAAAATTCTTGAGAGAAATCAGCAATTCCAATGTGAAACCTTTCTACTTTTGGAATTCAGGATGTAGCTAAATATTCAGCAGGAAAACATTCCCCAACAATAAATTACATTTGAAAACAAAAGCTGCTTGTGACAGACAATTTCTATAATTTGACCAAACTATGCCTCCCAAATGAACAAGAGTGAATACCTTTCAAGTTAATGCAGCATTTTAATTACAACATCAAACCATCCTTGTAAAGTTTTAGTTCAATGGGAAATCAGGTGAAACTATAAGATGGACCTTGCAGAGAGCATTTTAAAGGAGCTGACATCCTGATGGAAGGTAAATTGAATTATTGCAAAATGTTATGAAGTGTGTTGAAATAGTTTGGAGATGTTGTGATCAGTTCCAGGATCTGTCAGAGAGTATTACGTTCTCCTTACTGGAATGACAGGAGTGATTGAGTTTTGCTCATTAAGACTGTGAAATGTATGAGGCAGCCATGGCAATGTCTTGAGGTATGCAGGGAAATAGAACAAGATCTGTGGAGCAGACAAACTGTGCATCACCTGCCAAATTGGTGCTAGATTACTCTGTTCCTCAACAGTGATCTGAGACTGTCCATCAAGCCAATCAAAGCAGCAAGCACCTCAGTTTACATCCCATTCAGTCCTCCATATAAATACTCAGTACAAAGGGACTTGCACTGTATCACAACAGTCCAGCATGCTGAACTCCAACAGATTTTAAAGACTGTCAGATCTCTTGCGATCAGAGTGCCAACATAGTCTGATGCCACAATTGTCAAAGTGGTACAGGGTGGTGAAGCATAACTTCTAAGATCTTTGGCTTACATCAACAGGCAGAGTAAAATAACAAGCGCCTTCTTTTTCAACCTAAAGGCCTTATTTATTAAATTGAGAGTGTGGAAAAATTAAATGCTTTTGACAGTTCCCTTATCAGCCTGCAATTCCAATTAACTTGTCAATTCTACTGATTTTATCTATTTTCATATATATTCATGTCTACGGTTAGTAAGCCCAAAGGGCACCTGATATGCCCCTGGATCTAAATAAATGATGCAGTGTATCATGGCATCCTAGAAAACTTCTCCAAATATCACCGGTAGCTTCAGACCTTCTCTGAACAAACCTTTGATATGTTTGAAGAACGTGTCATATTAACAGATGCAGTTAGTTTAGTGGATCATAGACATGCAAAGTAAATTTGATCCTTTTCACATGATGACAAAAGTAGCGGTTGCGAAAATTTAGGACCAGGACCGATAGAATTGGGTTTCTGGCACAATTTTAGCTAAATTGGATACCCTCTTTGTCTTCATCAAAATTTTACACAGTCTAGATTCAAAACTGGGTTTGAGAATTTAAGAAATAGTTACTATTCCACTATGACACTCCCCATCATGTTTTCACTCAGCTTTGATACTTATCATTGTGACTATCTCTCATCTGTATGAACAAACAGAAATTTGAAAGAAATGTAAACAGTCTGTCTTCCTGTACTGATTAAAACGCCAAGTTAGTTTATAAGAATCATGGTGACATTTAGTGTAAATGACTCACATGAAGAAAAACCTTCTAAATGATCTTTTAATAGTATGGATCATTAACCTTAAATACATTCTGATATAATCATAACCCTCAATAAGGACAAAAACGTGGCTAAGGCATAGCAATTACAGAATGAAACATGTTGCTTTATTCAAGTAGCTGAATTTAATTATTAAACTTGATAAGTGTTTTTAACTAGCTTGTTTTATAAATTATGTATTTTACTCTTGGTTGTGTTCAGATTGCATCAAAGCAATAAAAATACTTTATTTTGCTTTATGATATCACATGGAGCATTAGTTTTGGCTTCCCGTTAAATATCTGAGAAATTAATGAAAAAATGTGGATTCAGCAAAGCAATGGATTTTAAACCTGAGAGACAAATATGAAGCAAGGTAAACAAGGCAAGAAGGGAAGGCAAGTGATACTGTCCACAGCGATAATAACTATTTCTATTTACACTAATAAATCAAAATATAACTGGCATCTGCAAAATTGTGGAGGTGTAATTTTATGGGATTGTTACATTTGTAAACTAACATATTTAAAATGAATTAGAGACAGGACGTTGCTGTGGGTGATCTTAACATGAACATAAGAAAATAAAGCCAGACTATAAAAATATTTTTACGTATGTGAACAAGAAAATATAATTAGTGAGCCTGTTATTGGGGAAGACAGGAGAATTTATAGTCCAGAACAGGAAGGTGGGGGGAAACTACTTTGATTATTAAGCAATTCTCAATGCATCCTCCATTATACTATTACCCACACAATGATATTGTGTTGGTTTATTAGTGAAGAGATGGTATTTGAAAAGTTAACAGGATCAAAGATTGATAAATCCCTTGCATCAGATTAATTCTATCCTAGTGCAATGTTTACATCCTCAAAAAGCTCCAACAAGTTTATTGAACAGAATTTTCTTTCTTTAAGTCCATCTTGACTCTGCCCAAGTTTACCAATCCTCTCTAATTGTCTGTTTATCCATTGTAATAGATTCAAACATTTTCCTTAAATGGTAATAATTAACTAACAAGCCTGTATTTCTCAATTCTCCTCTCTCTTACACATTTGCTACTTTCCGGTCTATGTGAACTATCCTAGAGACTCTGGAAAGCTTGTTGGTGAGTGCATGAGAGCAAAAGGTGGGCGTGGAATTTCAGGTTGATGAGTGGGAGAGGCTTATCGTGACTAGTCAATGGAAGTGAAATGGACCTTTGAAAATCAAGGTGAGACCCACAGGTAATTTCCATGTTTCAAAAGTACAGGTCATCCCAGCAGCAGACAAACCAGGGCATGGGACACACTGCTGACATGGGATGGTGCAATAAATGCAGGATAGTTGGTCACCCGGATTCTTTTGACCTAACTGGATATTTCTTCACATTGGACTCTCTGCTATGTTCTCATTTAACCACTTCACAATTTATATCCCTGTAAATTTTTTTGACATCCTCTTGTTTTTCTACCTTTACCTGTAAGAACCCTTGAAAACACAATACCTGGTCTTCTCATTAGCTGATTGAAATGATAAATTGGAACTCCAGTTCTCTGGGTTGTAAGTTTAGTAATGTAAACACTACTCCCAATTATCAAGATTCTCTCTCTGCCACATTAATGGCTGATGCATTTCTTAATTTAATTCACATTCAGAACAATGCATAAACAGCCTTCTGATCGAATTATAATAGGCTTGTGATTCCAATTGTGCTAGACCCTGAAGATTTCGTTTTGCAAGATACATTTCCAAAAGAAGCTCTGTTCTGTAAATAATGTTAATTGGAGTTAATCACACAACTGAAAGAAAATATTACCATCAATCTTGGAGATATTAATTGTGCTATAAATGAGAATTATCATTTTCTTCAACGTGCAGATCAGGTGAATTATCACCCATAACTTAAAAACTAATCATGTCATTATGAAATTTTAAAGAATGCTGTGAGACAAATATGAGTGTGATAATGAGATATAATCTATATATGCAGCTGTAGTTTGTTTTAAAAAATGTATATTTCTTGTAACTCAAGAAATATAATTCATTGGCTGACTTGACTGGATGTGGGTGGTGGGCGTTTGGAACGCGTTGCCAGCAGAGGTGGTAGAGGCAGGCACGGTAGATTCATTTAAGATGCATCTGAAAGAAATAGCCAGTTAGGTCAAAAGAATCAGGGTGACCAACTATCCTGCAATTATTGGGGAGCAGAGGGATACAAATGCTTAGGAATTAACCGACAGGTTTAGACAGTACATTTGGATTGGCTCAGGCTTGGAGGGCCAAAGGGCCTGTCCCTGGGCTGTAAATTTTCTTTGTTCTTTGTATTGTCTCTGAGCTAAAGTGGCAAGTAGTGCATTAAGGGTACTGCGGAACACCCACAATTGTGAGAGCTTTCATTAATTTAGGGTGGGGCCTCAGGTTTGCCATTTGAAAGATTTGTGTGTATTGTTCTTGCATGAAGGAAATAATTGGGCAGGATCCCACTTTAAATGTGTGCCCATGAGGATACAGCATATAGCTGAAGCTCTGCAGTAGCTCGATTGTCAACTGAAAAGAACAGGAAGAATAGAAGCAAGAACAGGCTGTAGAACTGCAGAAATAACACATCGCAAAATCAGGTCATTTGGCCCATCTTGTCCAACCTGACCCCAAGACACCCAGATGCCCTTTCTAATTCCTGCACACAGCCCATAGCCATTTGGTCCTTAACCCTGCTCCCCATTAGAGAATGATCTAAAGTCATTCATACACAGCTCTTTAAAAGCATTCTTTTTTTTTCTTTTTTTCAGTGGGAGGTTTCAACACCAAATACAAATGGGACAAAATTAATGTGAATGGCAGAGACAGCAGATAGATGTATTAATCCAGTAAAACAACCACCACACCCAATTTAAGCTTTAGCTCTACTATATTAATAACTGGTACTTTTGAATGACTAGAGGGATATCAGTTAATTCACAATTTGGAACAATCATAAACATGCTCCATATGTGATAACTTCACTCATTTGACCTGTTAATGTTTTGTCTTGAAATGTAGATTTTTAAATTACTATCTATTTCATGAAAAGTGGTTATGTTAATTGGAGTTAATCACCACAAAGAAAATATCATCTTCAACCTTGAAGGCACATTCCCAAAATGTCACACTGTTCACATGGGTTGTGTTCTTGTAGAATCTAGCAAATGAAAAATTTGCAGTTAGGTTTTGTAATGGTAACAAATGATATTCGTTAATGCGAGACATTTGGATCGGTCCTGTCCATCTAAATATCTGATATGTTAGTAGTAAGTCGTGCATAAGTAATATTTTTAATACATATAAAGCTGACTTATTGGAAGAATGTTCAATAGAATAAGAAATATCCAACAGTTGTCACATTTGCCCTTAAATGAGGCTCTCCAGGATAAGCAGTTATCATAATAATGAACAGCCATGTGCAAACACTTTCATAGACAACATGGCAGATTGACAAATGTGCCGTACTCACTTTTTAGTTCAGGCAATACAGTGCAGTGTATCACAGATGCTTTCCATATCATGGAGGTTTACAAACATTTACGTTTGTTTGCATTGCTTTTCACACTTCCTCTAAGATTCTTCCATTTTTTTTAAACCAAAGTGAAAATTGGACCTGCAATGTGTCAAATGATGTACATAAAGTTGTATGGATAAATGAATTCTACAAATGATGGAATTCTGTAATTGTGCTGCAAGTGACTATATATAAATTAAACCTGTGAATCTGGAAATTATAAAACTCCACTCTATCATTTAATAATCAATTGTGTTATTATGGAATTAGAGAAAGTGTTAATAGGGACAATTATATTAATGTGTGCGATAATGGGATGCAATCTTTCTGTACAGCTGAGGTTATTTGAGAAAATATATTCCCTATGACCCAAGGAATATAATTGTGGGACTGATTTTAGTCAAATAGCAACCCCAAAGTTCAGAGATACCTCCATACATATTTTCAATCAGGCTGGACAGGGTGAGTGGGTGGTGCTGTGCCAAAATCACAGCAGCAATAGACCCTCTACCTGACCAAGGAAGCCTAGATAGATAAAAAAGGGGAGCTTAGAAGTGATGGGCCTCAGTAATGCTTCTGGGGGCTATCAAAAGGGGATCAATGACTTCCTGTGCAGCACTCGGTTGAGTGTAAATGAATGATACTTGTGCATTGGCTGCCAACTGGACAACATGCAATAGATTTTGATGTAGAGGAGAATTGGCCAGACATCTGAAGGATCTGTGCAGAGCCGCAGAGCAGCCTCATAAAAGTGTGAGTGAGAGATATGTGCACATTGATGCCAGAGCCTTCCAAGTCTAGTGAGAGGGGTATGGTGTGATCAATGGTGAGAAAGGTGGGAAGATACAGTGAGAATGAAAAAAAAAATCAGATTCTCAACATTTCTCGATGTCTTCTGATTTTCTTTGCCAACGTTTCAATGGTGACTTCAGAATCTTGTCAATGAGTGGCAACTATTTTATTTCTATACATTTGCATCTCATTGAATTACCAACTTGCCTTTGTTATATGCTACTTCCCATTCCATCTTCCTCCATAGAGAAACTAGTTCTTGGTGTAGACCAGAGTGGGTACCTGATGGGTGAAGCTCACAAAATACTTGTTCCAGCCATCATCCAATGTCTTCTTTACAACTGTATCCCTGCATCCTCCATGACCCCAATCCTCCTGCGCATCTTGTTCACACAAGGCAGCATCTGAAATTAACTAGTCTCAACACTTCCTCATACCTGTTCTCAAATTAATTGAGCTCACTTCAGCTCTTTGCCACTTCACCACCAATCCCATCTGTCTCATGAGAGAGTGGGAACATGGTGACTTGCTTTAGTCAGGAACCTCCTTTAGACTCAGATTGATGTTCCAATACCTCTACCCACCCAAGTTATTTTCAAAAGCACAATCTTCATCACTGAGGTGATGCTCAGGCACACCTATGACTTGGATGCTCTGTCAAGTCGATTTGTATGCTCAGACGTGTATCTGTGGAGGATACATCTTAAAGCTCTTACTATGCTTTCTCAACACTCATTCATTCACTCTGCATTGATTTGGAAGCTGCCAGCCTCTTTATATTTGACTTTGCTTCCTTGACCCCACACTCACTGACTTCAGCACTTAGTTACACAGTCAGTCTCTGTGTGGTTCACGTTTCATACTAAAGTGGAGAACTTCACATTTATCCATGTTATACTGCACTTGACATGTAGATGCTCACTCATTCAACTTGTCTAAATCACTCTGAAGTCTCTTTACATCCTCCTCAACTCTCACTTTTGTGACATTAGCAAACTTAGAAATATTACTTAAAAAACCAAAAGAACAGCGAATGCCAGAAATCTGAGATGTAAACAGAAATTGCTGGAAAATCTCAACATGTCTGGCAGCACTTGTGGAGAGAAAGAGAGTTAACGTTTTGGGTTCAGTTATCCTTCTTCTGGACTGATGATAGCTAGGTATAAGGAGTTTTATTTTGACACAGAAGATGGGGTGGAGGGTAAATGGTAGGTGGAGATGGAGTCCAAAGAGAAGCAAAAACAGACAAAGAAGTGGTTAAAGCTCAGTCTGGGGAAGTGAATAACTGCTGATGGGGACAATTAGTGTTCTTCACCCGCATCAGCACATCTCATGATCATGTTGTGTTTCCCCCACCCTCAATATGAAACTCTCTCCCTTCCTTGACCTATTTGACCCTATAATTGAGACTCCTGTCTCTTAATTGTCCAGCTCCATTCTTGACTTGAATGGAATTGAATTTATTATCACGTGTACTGAGGCACAGTGAAAAGGTTTATCTTGCGAGCAATACAGGCAGATCAGAGGGTTAAGTAGCATAGATAGCAAATAATAGGTAAACAGCGGCAAAAACGAAAACACAGGTACAGATGAATGTTAAGAGTTTGCAAGTCCATTCAGTATTCTAACAATAATAGAGTAGAAATTGTTACAAAACTGGCTGGTGAGTCTGATCAGGCTTCTGTAACTTCTCCCCGATGGTTGCAGTTGTAGAAAAGCATTGCCAGGGTGGGATGGACCTTTGAGAATACTGGCGGCCTTTCCTTGACAGCGAGCCTGGTAGATGGAGTGTATAGATGAGAGATTAGCCTTTGTGATTGTCCAGGCTGAGTTCACCACTCTCTGTAACCATCTCTGATGTTGAATGGTACAGTTGCCATACCAGATAGTGATACATCCAGACAGAATGCTCTGATGGTGCACCCATAAAAGTTGGCAAGGGTATTCGCTGTCATGCCAAATTTCCTCAGCTGCCTGAGGACGAAGCGACTTTGTTGGGCCTTTGTAACCAGTGCGTCCACATGAAGAGTCCAAGAAAGCTTGTTGTGGATGACCACTTCCAGGAACTTGACACATTCTTCATGAACCTTCAGGCACTCCTAACAACTACAGCCTTTGTTTAACCTTCTGCCATACCTGCCTATGTTTATCTATGCTTTCCCTATTGTACCCTTTTGTTTAGAGCTTATTTTGTTTTGAGACCCTCGTGCCTGCCCAATCAGATTGGCTGGTGTCAGCCAGTATAGTTGCCTCGCCTGGCCAAACAGCCTCAGCTGCATACTAATTGCCTACTCTGTGAATGGTAGAAAACAACATCTTGTAAGACTGGCTATGAATAGCACCCGTGTGCTGGGGCAGCTGGCATTCTGAACACTAAAAGTTTAAGCAAAGAAACATCTCAGATGAGAAAAGCCTCACCTGAACACCTGCTACTGAATAAGTGCGTACTCAGAGATTTTAGGAAGAGGTCTACTTACCACATACACATCTCATATGTGAAATGGAGGAGTCAGTTTCAATTAGTGAGGGCTAAATTTTCAATTCAACCAAAACCAAATGGGAACCACTGATGTGCAAAGGCAGGTTCAGAGGGCAGGAGCTGTACTATCAACAGAACAGCACAGCCTGTGTGAAATACAGACAATGCCTGTGAACACAGAAAACAACAGATAATGTAATATATGCTATGCTTTTGTTAAAGCTTGGAGGTGTTTGTAACCTAAGTTAGTTTTACACTTCATGGTGGCAAGACTGATTCTCCCAGCATACACAGGAAATGAACAACTGCTTGACCTGATTTCCTGTGTCTGTTTATCAGTTTGCCATGTTCTCCAATAACAAATGTATTTTCGGGTTGATGAAGAAAATATTTTTCTCCCTTTTGCCCAACAAGGTTTCACCTTTGAACATAAGTCTGGTGGGTAGGGGTATTGGAGCATTCATCTGAATGTAAAAGAGGTTCCTGACTAAAGCAAGTCACCACAGTCTCATGAGACAGAGAGCTGGCATTGGTGATGAGTTTAACCTGAGAGTCACCATGCCTCAGGTAAGGTGCAAGATGGAGAAGGCTGAACCTTGTTGTTCATTTCCTCTTGTGCAGAATCATTCCACACTGTTGTCATAACTGTCTCATAAGCCAGAGCTGAAAATGTGTTGCTGGAACAGCACAGCAGGTCAGGCAGCATCCAGGGAACAGGAGAATCGACGTTTCGGGCATAAGCCCTTCTTCAGGAATGAGGAAAGTGTGTCCAGCAGGCTAAGATAAAAGGTAGGGAGGAGAGACTTGGGGGATGGGCTTTGGAAATGTGATAGGTGGGGGGAGGTCAAGGTGAGGGTGATAGGCCGGAGTGGGGTGGGGGCGGAGAGGTCAGGAAGATGATTGCAAGTTAGGAAGGCGGTGCTGAGTTCGAGGGATTTGACTGAGACAAGGTGGGGGGAGGGGAAATGAGGAATCTGGAGAAATCTGAGTTCATCCCTTGACCGAAACGTCGATTCTCCTGTTCCCTGGATGCTGCCTGACCTGCTGCGCTGTTCCAGCAACACATTTTCAGTTCTGATCTCCAGCATCTGCAGACCTCACTTTCTCCTGTCTCATAAACCAGCCAGCTGTGCTAACTCACCCCCAGGTTCCTGATTCTCACTGTCAGGAAGACCATCCCATTTGAGAGCTTTTGAAAAAGCTTAACACCAAAACTTTAATCCAGCAGAGGAAGTCCAAACTTTGGCCTCCCACCCAATTACATTACCCCTCCTGCCTTTAAAAAGGCTAGGCGTGGGCCTGGAAGATTTGATTTCAGTTCCATACAAATTGTAAGTAGAGATCATAAGAAGGTTCAAATTTGAAGACTTGCTTACGCAGATCCCAATGGTAATAGAGATCTTTCATGCAGAAACTCGATTCTAATACTCCTTGCATCTTACTTTTGAAAGTGTCCCACAAATTTGCAACTGTTGGCTCATGCTGAAAAAGGCAACAAATTTTAAAAAATCACAACCATGTCAAAACACGGTAAACTTACTTTTAGAATACTATGTGATAAAGAAAGCCAGTTATTTTCCTTTGAATCCTCTGAACTGGCATCTCCCTCAGAGAAATGTTGCCATGGACACAGCAATGACAGAAGCACAATTTTAGCAAGTTTTCTCTTACCAACAAACAGGCGAGAAGTCTTTGCATTTTGCAGTGTTCCTTATTTGCATAACGGTAATACCGAATGCAATTTGCAACAACTACCGGGACAGCCAAGGTGAGAAATGGCAAAATTCCATATTGGGAGCACAAACATTAAAACTGCCCTTGCAGTCAGGAGGCTATAGTTTCAACTAAGTCAGATAAAACAAACAAGACATCTGTGACTGTTTCTTGGACTTATATAGCATACAATTTAAAAAAAATAGTGAAACCTCAGCAACTTGCTCATTCAAACTTCTGCTGTTTTGTGTTTGTTTATACCCAAGCCCTATATAGCAATCATGTCTGTGCTTATTGATCAACAAGGACTCAGTTCAGAAATGTCTTGAATATGAAGTATTCACGCTTGGATTGAAATCCCACCATAACTTCTTTCTGTCACCTCTTCCAGCATTCCTGGTTTTAACTCTACTGTGTCAACTCATTTTGGCTCACCAATGGCAGTTTGTCTTCAGCAATTTAGTGGACTTCCTTCACTAAACCCCTCTCCCTTTCCTTCTTTAAGGGATTCTGCTTAATATTTGATTCAATATTTTCTCAATTATTCCAATAGTGTCTTATATTTAAGGCATCAAGGAAAAGAGAATAAACCTGAAGTTTGATAAAATCATCCTTATGCAGGGAAGTTCAAAAGTATAAGAAAGCTAACTGCTTAGATCTTCTGGCTCCCTCACCAATCATTTGTCAAATTTGATCCAAAAACACTGTACAATGTGCCAAGTTTATATTGGGTCTAAAGATTTTGTTATGTCAGAGATGGGAAGAGTGCACTGTCTTTCTCTGGTTTCATTACTCCAAGAGTCAAGCAAATTTAATTATTTTACCCAGTTATAATAATAAAGTATAAATATTAATCTCTAGAGATATCTCAAAACTCATTCACAAATATTCACAGATACCAGATAAAATAAACAAGAAATGCTTTGTTAAGAAAAAGGTTCCTACAGGTTTGAATTGAGTTTCAAAAATCTAAGCATTTCCAGAGATCTTGAAATAAATTAATTTTCCCTCAATCCTTCAAAACTCAAGTCCTCAAGATGTTAAACAAGAAGCTTTCATAACATGCTATATAAAAACAGATTATTATTGTTGCATAGAAAATAGCTATTCACTTTGACTAATCTTTTGAATTCATGAACTTCTGAAAAATATGCCACAGGAAAAGGTGAACTGGTCCATCCAGCCAATCCCACGCAAATGCAATGTCTTGCACACAGACCAGACGTTTAACCTTTACATCTTAACAGTTGGTGTGGGTGCGAGAAGACGATTTAAGATTCATACACTTTTACCTTCCTTGCATAAGGAAGATTTTGATAAGCTTCTGGATTATTCTTTTTTCCTTGACGCCATAAACATTTCAGTCTCAAAGCCTGTTGCCGCATTCATGGCCAGCCAATGGAAAAGGCCCAGGGAAAGTTAAATAAAAACTCAAAAGAACTACAGATGCTGTAAGCCAGAAAGAAAACAAGGAAAAGCTCAGCAGGTCTAGTAGCATCTGTGAAAAACAAAATCAAAGTTAACATTTCAGGTCCAATGACCCTTTCTCAGGGCTGGAACTTTACCACTTCACAGAAACAACATACATCCTTGATTAAAATACCTGCTCCCATTGCTTTACAGAAAATGGTCAGTGGAATATAATAGGAGTTTCCTATTAACATCTAACCAATAATCAATATAAGAGGTTGTTAATTGTCGATTCCGATGTCAAGGCTTTTGTGAGTAAGTGAATGCTTATTGATACCAGTTAGCATGAATTGACAAGCAGGGAAAGGAATTTGTTTGGAAATGAGTGTGAAATTTGGAGAAGCCATGGTTAAAATATTCCGCAGTTCACAAACACTGGTAAGTAGAAAAAGTTTGGAAAACAGCTAACATAGTTTATGCTTTTTTTTGCTTCCGGCATTGTGTAATCAGAGAAATAAGGGATAATTTTTATCCCTGGCACTATTCCCTGCATGGACCTTTGCCTGACAGGAGCACATACTGAGAATACATTGCATAATTTTCAATCTATAATGTTTAATAAATCATGGAGGGGCATGTGTTTGAATTCCTGATATGAACTTTTGGTGAGTTAAAGTTCATGGCAGAATTCTTAAATATACAATTAATTAAGATAAATCAGTGGAAGCAAGTGCATACAATGATTTGTTTACCACAACAGGAAAATATTGACCAATGACTGCAAATTAATAGCATGAAACCCATCTTGCTTCTGTGAAATTTACTCTTCTGTTTCTTAGTGCAACACCAAGAATCCTGTGTGTTCTATTCTCTATCCATGTATCATTGTGTTAAACTCAAAGACTAAAGGCAGAAAATGCTGACATAGAGTTATAGAGTTTTACAGCATGGAAACAGGCCCTTCGGCCCAACTTGTCTCTGCCACCCAGTTTTTACAATTTAAACTAGTCCCATTTGCATGCATTTGATCCATATCCCTCTCTACCTATCCCATCCATGTCTCTGTCCAAATGTATCTTGAATGATGGCAAAATGGAAGTCAGAGAATTTATAAAGAAACAAGACAGCTGAATCCTTTATGAGCAAACAAAACTTGGTTGAGAATCTCTTTAAGTTCAAAAATTTGGATCATTCTTCATTTTCAGCATTTAAAATCTAGTCTTTTCTTCACTTTATTTCATCTATTCTATTTGATTGTGTTGTGCCCACTGTTTCGTGAAAGGAATAATATCTTAAATTGCTTTACAGAATGTTTATTTACACAGTCAGTCAGATAGTATTCCACATAATGGCAGCTTCAAAATAAGTCACAGATATTGTTTATAAATTTTCTAAGAATTCAAAAAAATTCTACACACAGCACTTCTCTATCATATTCTGCATTGCAAGGATATCTATGTATTTTTCCTAATTAGTTCATGCAACTTACTATGAGGTAGTTGTGAGCTAACCTATCCACAGGTAGCCTATTAGGACCAGATTGGTTGCCCATTTTACATGTCACCTGATTTTACAAAAATTACTATTTTTGTCAAGATGTTCTCAGCAGTTATCTCTAAAGTTAAGCACAATTAGAGGATCTCCGTGGCTCAGATATCTAAGGCACTGTATCACTAAAGACTGCAGTACAATCTTCCTTAGACCTCTCTCCTCACTCAATCTCAATTGTTCTTTTACTTGGCTCATGGAGTACTATGGTGACCATCTCAGGATAAGAGGCAAATCATTTCAGACAGAGTTCAAGACAAATTTCTTCGATCAAAATGTTGTGAATCTTTGGAATTTTTCTTATTTCAGAGGGGTGTGAATACTCCATTTTTGAATATAAACCCACTGAAACAGACAGGTATTTTGGTTTATCAGGAAATAAGGAATGTAGGGAGGGGGTTTGGAAAATAGAATAAAGGCAAATTAGCCATGATCCCATTGAGTGATAGAGCAGGCTGAAAAAGCCATTTGATTTACTCCTCTTGTTTCTTAGGTTCTTAAGTGTGGCTGTTCAATACAAGAAATAAAGAAAAACACTAACAGAGGAAAAATGTGGAAGGAAGAAGGTTAATTGCACTACACAGAATTAACTATGTTTGCAAAATATTGATTAGAACTTGATATGTAATTGCTTTGGCTCACATTTCAGCTACAAAATTAACATTTGACTGCTATGTAATGTCTATATGCATGACTAAAGGGGGAGTCATACGACATCAAGTACTGTGACAATACGTAAGGAGTAATGCTAAGACAAGTGGTACAGGGCTAAGTGAAGAGCCATGCATGGTTAAATGACAAATTAACATGGATAAATCAATGAAGGAATTCTTCTTAGACCTCATTATTCAATGAAGAATATTCAATAGCAATACGACAAAAGGAGAGTCTGATTAATCACTTAGTAACGTGTGACCAACTGGAAGTGACAGGTTACTTTGTGATATAGTAGGCAAAAAGGGATGGATTATAAATAAATGAATATCCTTGTGACAAGAAGAAAGAAAGTGTGAAACCAGATAGAAAAATGTTTAATAAAGTTCCATGTGAAAGTTTGATATGCAAGCTGAATACCAGTTATGCCTGGTAAATTCTAGAGGTTTATATGAAATTGATTGAAAGATAGGAAGCAGTGAATATTTCTCAAAAAGATTTGTTTGTGGGATGTAGGTGTCACTGGATAGGCCAGTATTTAATGTCTTTCTCTAATTTTCCATGAGCAAGTGGTGATTATCTGCAACCTTGACTGATTGATTGATTGTTATTCTATGGGACAGATACACCAAGAGGTGTTAGGGAAGGAGTTCCCAGAATTTCATCCAAGGACAGTGAAGGAACACTGATATAACAGTTCCAGGTCAGGATCATGTATGGTTCAGAGAAGAAATTGCCAATAGTAGAGCTCTCACATATGTTTATTCATATGCTTCCAGAAAGTAAAAACTTTTGGGTTTGGATCATGCTGCTGAGAGAGTATTGGTGAATGCCTGAAATGCATCTGGTAGATGGTGTACATGTGCATTATTGGTGAGGGAGTGAATGTGGAACGTGGTAGATGGAATACCAATCAAGTATGTTGCATTTAGAATTGGTTAGAATTGAACTTGTTGTTGTTGGCAATGCACAGTTCCAGGGAAGTGCAAAGGACTGCATCACACTCTGGCTTCCAGCTTCTGAATGGAAGATAGGATTTGAAGAATCAGAACGGAGTTATTCAGCACAGACTTCCTAATATCTGACCTGCATTTGTAGCTACAGTATTAACTTGACCAGTCCAATTCAGCTTATGGTCAATGGTAACCCCCAGAATGTTGAGAGGAGGGGTTACACCATAAGACCATAAGACATAGAAGTGGAAGTAAGGCCATTCGACCAATCGAGTCCACTCCGCCATTCAATCATGGCTGATGGGCATTTCAACTCCACTTACCTGCATTCTCCCAGTAGCCCTTACTTCCTTGTGACATCAAGAATTTATCAATTTCTGCCTTGAAGACATTTAGCATCCCAGCCTCCACTGCACTCTGCGGCAATGAATTCCACAGGCCCACCACTCTCTGGCTGAAGAAATGTCTCCGCATTTCTGTTCTGAATTTACCCCCTCTAATTCTAAGGCTGTGTCCACGGGTCCTAGTCTCCTCGCCTTACGGAAACAATTTCCTAGCGTCCACCCTCTCCAAGCCATGTATTATCTTGTAAGTTTCTATTAGATCTCCCCTTAATCTTCTAAACTCCAATGAATACAATCCCAGGATCCTCAGCCATTCCTCATATGTTAGACCTACCATTCCAGGGATCATCCGTGTGAATCTCCACTGGACACACTCCAGTGCCAGTATGCCCTTCCTGAGGTGTGGGGACCAAAACTGGACACAGTACTCCAAATGGGGCCAAACCAGAGCTTTATAAAGTCTCAGTAGCACAACGGTGCTCTTATATTCCAACCCTCTTGAGATAATTGACAACATTGCATTCGCTTTCTTAATCACGGACTCAACCTGCATGTTTACCTTTAGAGAATCCTCAACTAGCACTCCCAGATCCCTCTGTACTTTGGCTTTTCGAATTTTCTCACTGTTTAGAAAGTAATCCATGCTTGTATTCTTTTTTCCAAAGTGCAAGACTTCGCATTTGCTCACATTGAATTCCATCAGCCATTTCCTGGACCACTCCTCCAAACTGTCTAGATCCTTCTGCAGCCTCCCCACTTCCTCAGTACTACCTGCCTGTCCACCTAACTTTGTATCATCGGCAAACTTCGCTAGAATGCCCCCAGTCCCTTCATCCAGATCATTAATATATAATGTGCTCTCATCATTGGATATGGCAGGACTCAGAGGTTAGATCTGATTGGTTGATTCAGGATTCATTTAGCTCTGCCTATCACTTGCCATTTCTGCTGTTTGGATGCAAGTATTCCTCTGTTGTAATTTCTCCATTTGTTCATTTTTGGATATGTCCAGTGCTGCCCCTTGCTCCTGCCTCTTCGTTGAACTTTGATTTCATAGCTTGGTGATAATGATAGTGTGTGTGATCTGTCAGACCATGAAGTTATAGATTATAGTTGAATTCAGTCTGTTGCTGCTGATGAGCCAGAACTCCTCATGGATGCTCAATATTGAGTTGTCTGAACTGTTCAGAATCTATCACATTCAACATGGTGGTAGTGCCACACAACATGGCTGCAGATATGTAGATAATTGGGATGCCTTCTGGGGAAGGTGGGACCTGTACAACAAGGACGGGTTGCATCTGAACTGAAAGGGGACCAATGTCCTGGGTGGAAGGTTTGCTCGAGTATTTCGAGAGGGTTTAAACTAGTATGGCAGGGAGGTGGGAACCTGAGCTGTATACCGGAGGTGAGAGTTGATGCAAATGAGGCAATAGCAAGAGGTAGACCAGCTAGTGGGAAGGATTTTCCTGGGAAGGAACCAAGGGATCAGTTAAAGTGTGTTTGCTTTAACGCAAGGAGTATCAGAAATAACAGTGATGAACTTATGACCATCTGGAAGAGCATGGCTTGATTAAATGCAGTCAACACGGCTTTGTGAGGGGCAGGTCATGCCTCACAAACCTTATTGAGTTCTTTGAGGATGTGACTAGAAACGTTGATGAGGGTCGAGCTGTGGATGTGGTGTATATGAACTTCAGCAAGGCATTTGGTAAGGTTCCCCATGGTAGGCTCATTCAGAAGGTCAGGAGGAATGGGATACAGGGGAACTTAGCTGTCTGGATACAGAATTGGCTGGCCAACAGAAGACAGCGAGTGGTAATAGAAGGAAAATATTCTGCCTGGAAGTCTGTGGTGAGTGGTGTTCCACAGGGCTCTGTCCTTGGGCCTCTACTGTTTGTAATTTTTATTAATGACTTGGATGAGGGGATTGAAGGATGGGTCAGCAAGTTTTCAGACGACACAAAGATTCGAGGTGTCGTTGACAGTATAGAGGGCTGTTATAGGCTTCAGCAGGACATTGACAGGATGCAGAGATGGGCTGAGAGGTGGCAGATGGAGTTCAACCTGGATAAATGGAAGGTGATGCATTTTGGAAGGTCGAATTTGAAAGCTGAGTACAGGATTAAGGATAGGATTCTTGGCAGTGTGGAGGAACAGAGGGATCTTGGTGTGCAGGTACATAGATCCCTTAAAATGGCCACCCAAATGGACAGGGTTGTTAAGAAAGTATATGGTGTTTTGGCTTTCATTAACAGGGGGATTGAGTTTAAGAGTCGTGAGATTTTGTTGCAGCTCTATAAAACTTTGGTTAGACTGCACTTGGAATACCGTGTCCAGTTCTGGTCGCCCTATTATAGGAAAGATGTGGATGCTTTGGAGAGGATTCAGAGGAGATTTACCAGGATGCTGCCTGGACTGGAGGGCTTATCTTATGAAGAGAGGTTGACTGAGCTCAGACTTTTTTCATTGGAGAAAAGGAGGAAGAGAGGGGACCTAATTGAGGTATACAAGATAATGAGAGGCATTGATAGAGTCGGTAGCCAGAGACTATTTCCCAGGGCAGAAATGACTAACACGAGGGGTCATAGTTTTAAGCTGGTCGGAGGAAAGTATAGAGGGGATGTCAGAGGCGGGTTGTTTACACAGAGAGTTGTGAGGGCATGGAATGCGTTGCCAGCAGCAGTTGTGGAAGCAAGGTCATTGGGGGCATTTAAGAGACTTCTGGACATGCATATGGTCACAGAAATTTGAGGGTGCATACATGAGGATCAGTGGTCGGCACAACATCGTGGGCTGAAGGGCCTGTTCTGTGCTGTACTGTTCTATGTTCTATGTTTGTTCTATGTTCTAATATGATGGAGGTGATTCTTAATGTGCAGATGGTGCTTCATCCTCATCATGATTGCTTTGTAGTCACTCATACCATAGTGTCATGGACAGATGCATTTGCTATTGATCAGTGAGGATGAGATGAAAATTTTCCCTTCTTGGTATTCTCTCACTAAACTTATATTAACCCAATCTAGCAGCTTTGTCTGTTAGGACTCAGCTAGCTCAATGGTATTAGTGTGACTAAGTCGCTTTTACTGATGGACATTGTATACCCCAACCAGACTACATTTTGTACCCTTGCTACCTTCAGTGCTTCTTTCAGCTGATGTTTAAATGAATGAGGGCTGATTCAAAACTTACAGTGGCAGTAGGTCAGGTAATAATTGGCAACAAGCAGAGGTTTCCTGCCTATGTTTGACCTGAGTCTGTGGGATATAGGATACAGAGTCATTGCTTTGGAATCCCAAATAAATCCCTTCTGACTGTATACCACTGTGTCTCCATCTCTCCAAGATCAATTTTGCCTGTGGGATATATGTGGGGATGATGATACTGGTGTCTGAAACATTGTACATCAAATATGTTTCTGTGAATCTAACCAGGTCAAATAGTGTTTGGTTTGACTAGTGTGTGGGACAGCACTCCCAATTTTGACACATTGCCCAGGGGTTAGTAAGGAGAACTTAGGAGGGCAACAGAGCCAGGTGTGGCATTATCATTTCCAGTGCCAAGGTGAATACTGGGAGATCAGTCCAATTCTAATCATTTCTTTAGACTTTATAACAGTTTGACATGACTGGGTGGCTCTCTAACCTATTAATGTGACCATTTCATTTCCAATTGTATTTCTGGGGATCTGGAGTCACAAGTAGGTCAGATCAAATCAGGTAAGTGCAGGAAATTTCCTTCCCTAAAGGACATTAGTGAACAAAATGGCTTTTATGACATTCAGAAGGGTTTCCTGGTCACCACTAGACAAGCATTTTTAGTTGGGCCGAGAGTGCTCTGATTCAGGCCAATCATTGACAAGTGCATTTCATTGTGCTCATTGAGTTAGAAGAGAATGATCCAAAGTAATAAGTGCTGCAGAGAAGGGTCACAAAACTCAAGTTCAATACCACAAAACTGAATAATGGAAAAGATTTAGAAATGTAATATGATGTTTTAATATGAGGTTTGAACATATTGTGAACCCAAAGGTAATGACGCAGGGATTTTTCATTCCACTGGTATTAGGTCATTACAAATGTGAAGAGAAATTAAAGTTAAACAAGGAAGTATTCACTGTATTTACATTGAACAAAGCAGATGGTCCACAATAGATTGTGCAATTCTTTATTTGTTCTTTCTTCTCATAAAGCCTCTTTCACTCAAAGGCATTCTTTTTCTCCAGAATGTTCAGTTGCTCCAAGTGGCCTGTCTCACCATCACTACCCTGTGCTAGATGTCCAGGCATAACAGCTCAAGCTCCCATGCTCAACACCCTCCAACACAGGTGCCATCTGCTGCTGGAGATTCCATTACAGAATCTTTTGGTTCAGATTTGACCAAAGGTAAAGGAGAGAAGGTCTTATGGCAGCACACAAAGTATGATATAGATTGCAAGATATTAAGGCAGAGTATTATTTAATTGGGAATACTGAAATTGTCATATTAGTCCTCTACCATACGTTCTATATTTCATTGTTGATTCCATCAGCCTCCCTCAACCACTAATCAGCTTAACTCAGATTGTGCACCAAGCTCTTTCGTTAGTTCAGTCATATCTTTCACCACTTCAGGCTTGACTACAATGCTCTCCTGATAGAATCCACCTTCAGTTAACCTAAATCTCTGCTATTTTTATTCTTTCCACATCATCCATTACCTGCCCATTACCTATCTCCCACTAACCCAGTGCTCATTTAGTAACATTCTGGTTTCTCAAGAGTTCTAATATGAAAGTCTTAACCTTCTGTTTAAATCCAGAGATAATCTCACTTTTTCCTGATTCTCCAGCCCCACAAATAATTCAAGGCTTGTCAGTTGGGCTTTTCATGTGGTACACTTGCATGTACTGGAAATTTTATACATTAATACACGGAGTTCTATTCTTTGCAGAGAGAAAGAGCATCTACACACATTATGCCTCTTCCAGCCCAATTAAATAAAGGACAGCAATTTCTAGTTCAGTACTCAGGGCTAAGCATTGTCAACCTGTCTGATTTAAAATTTAAATCAAGTTTGCAGTTAACTGTCAATCATCAGCTACATGTTGCACTCTCTTTGGCAACACCTCTTAACAATCAATATTCTCTTTCCAGCCAATCAGTCAGCTCCTTTGAAAGAGAATAAGTGTTGTCTTCCTTTTATGTTGGTATTAGTGCAAATTGTCTTAATGAAATGTAAGAGAAAAAACTTTTGACAAAATGATACCAGATAGTTCAGTCGTATTGAGAAATGCTCTTTTAACCAAAATGTGGTTATTTCCCCCATGCCTGAAATTATTTTTAAGTAAGAATTGGTTAATTCCAGACTTTTCTTTTTAATTTCAGACTGATTAACACCAAATATGGTTAACCAGGTATGATGAGAGAAGGCAGTTGAAATTCAAGAGGATAGCTGCCGAATTCACAACTTTGTTTGATAGGCCGAGATGGATCAGGAGTGATTAACTTTACATTCATAGCTCAGATAGTGTCTGGAGGAAAAAAAATATTGGCATGTTAATAGAGCAGTCCAAATAACTGGCTGGAAAAGTGGCATTCAAGATGCCTTCTGTTTGCATGGATCTTTGTTGAAATTTGGAGAGATAAAGGCAAACTGTTCCTCGCATGAAGCAAGGAGTGCTGGTTGGTGTTTGGATGCAACACATAGCTAAACCTCAGAGGGAGGGAGGGAGGTGGGAACTTGATGGAACTTGTGCGAATTTTTGCATTGTTTGGTGATGTCTTACACAGGAGATGAATGACTAAATGAATAATGAAGCATGCCTGCGAGTGATAGAAACTGATGTTATGTAATAGATTTGGAAGTGACATTATACTGATGTTCAATGATACATGGCTGTGATATTCCAATTGCAAGGGAGATTCACTGTAATTTAATGCTATTAATTCTGGAACATATTGTTCAATAATTTGGTAGTGAAATTCAAGCTATCACTTCAGCTCTATTCATAGAGTCAGTTTATCATTTTTGTGAAATCTCTATGTCCAAAAGTATGAATTATCATGACTCACTTCTAATGTCACATAAACAAGAAAAACTAAATACTGTACAATATGTACTTGGTGTGAAGTGCATTCAAGTAATAGGAATTGAAAGAGTAAGCCCTAACATGAACAAAACTAATGTAAAACTAATTTCAAAGAAAATTTAATCATAGGTCATCACTTCTGCAAGTTATTTGATAAGATTAAACAAAGACAATATCTGAGAATTGAGATGGGCAGGATTTTATAGGGAGGCATATATCCCTAATTCACCCTCCCAGTCCAACAGAAAAGTCCGTTGTTGTTCACCAATTCAAGTCAATTGACCCATAGCAATACTATGCTGATGGCAGCTTTAATTGATTGAGAGTGAGACATTTGCCCACATCTTGGAGGATCTACAATCCTAGGAAGCTACCAGACAATCCAATTCTTCAATGGTTCTGCACTCTTGGCAGTATAGGGTTGAGCAGTGGCCATTGCTGAGACTCCATGATCCTTGGACTCCGTACTCTGAAAAGTCTTGCCTTGGAGACCTCATTAAAGTGGTTCGAGCAGTGGGAGGCTTGGCTTGCAGAGGCCAGGAGGGGATGTTTAAAAGTAAGGTCTCATCTTGAATGCTGGATGCTTCTAGTTGATGCATGGGAGTCTCCAAAGGACTTAACTTCCATTAATTGACCATTAATTTTTAATAGGACTAAGGAATGTTGTTGCTTGGCACCTTCCACATATATAGGAATGTGGGCGACAGGTTGGGGTGTCAACAGGTCATTTAGAAGGTAACCTGTTTTATTCTATTAATGTTAGTTTCCGATGATAGCATTTTTCAAACGTGGAAGCTCAACTATCTGGAATGATAAGAACCAAAAATGATTGGAAACACCACTAACTACACGAGATCTTCCAAACCACATACCTGCTTGCCTTGGGATTGTATAAAAATCTACAAATATAGAAAACAGAAGCGGAAGTAGACTATTCAGCCTTTCAAGCCTGCTCCACCATTCAATATGATCATGGCTGATCATCCTACGCAGAATCCTGTTCCCATTTCTTCTTCATGCCCTTTGCTCCCTTTAGCCCAAAGAACTATATTTAACTCCTTCTTGAAAACATTCAGTGTTTGGTCTCAATGGTATTCTGTGGCAAAGAATTCACACACTCACTTCCCTCTGGGTGAAGAAATCTTTCCTCTCCCCAGATCATTCCATCATGAAGTCAAAATCCTGGAATCCCTTCCTAAGAGTGTTATGCATGTCTCAACACCTCTGTACCAGGGGTTTAAGAAGGCAACTCATCATGTTCTTCTACAGAGCAACTGGGGATGACCAAGAAACGTTGATCAAACCAGTAACACCCACATCTTATCATTGAAAACAAAATACAGCAATGGGGGAAGCCATAAAATCCAGCCCAAATTATTCACAAACTGGTGTGCTGATTCTTTAGCATGATACTAACAAGAGAAATGTATATATGAAAGCAATGTATGTTAATTTGGTATTTATTGCAGAAATGTATTCATTTAGGATTCTGCAGAGATTATAAAGTTTGTGTACCTTGCTAATTTTTACATAAAATGTCAGATATCCTGACATTTTTCAAAAAAGACTTGTACCCAAACTAAAGGTGCCTTGAAATGGAACAACAGTTTGCTTTCGAATTAAAAAACAAGATTAACGTTTCCTGAATAGCAAAGCAGAAGTATTAAACATACTCTTGTATCCGTAGTAGAAGTGCCTTGAAATAAAACAGCAGTTTGTTTTAGAACAAAAACAAATTAACATTTTCCAGAATAACCAAATGGAAAGTGAAATATATATTTTTTTTAACGTGCATGTCTGTTAATTCTTCCAGTTCCTCCAGCAAAGTGTGAGTTTGTCAATCTTACAATCCCCATGGAGTAACCATAGACAAAAGCAGTGGAATTTCTTGAATGACCCCAAATGAAGAAACTATTTATAAGCATTTACTTCTGTAGTTGTACTTTTAACACTGGTCAAAATCAATGTAAATTAAATATGAATTAAGTGGAAAGTTATGTTTCAAATAAAAAACATAAATTTCACTTTGAATTGTCAATTCAACCATTTCTTGTGTAACAACATGTCTTTCTTTAAGAATATATATTGTTCCACAATATGTTCTTTCTTCATGATTTGGAGATGCCGGTGTTGGACTGGGGAGTACAAAGTTAAAAATCACACAACACCAGGTTATAGTCCAACAGATTTAATTGGAAGCAGAAAGCTAGTGTGCTTCCAATTAAACCAGGTTTAATTAAACCAGGACTATAACCTGGTGTTGTGTGATTTTTAACTTCTTTATTCATGCCAGTTAGGTCAGCAGTATTATCTGTCAAAAGCTTTTATTCTTGGCTTTCATGGGTATGATTATCATCAGCAAAGCACATTTCTGTGAAACCTTGCTCTCTCAGGTCACAATAGAGTTCCCGAGTCTTCATGAGTTGATATTAACATGCTTCACATTTTAACCACTTTTGGGAAAATACCTAGCTTTTCAGTGCTTTCTAACTATTTACGTAGCTATCAAGTTGTTAGAATGTTTTTAGCTAGCTCACACAGTATGTTGAAGAGTTACAATATCTTATTTACCAAACAATAAAAAATCCTGAGAAAGATTTGCTTCCTCTTCTCATAAAAGTTCAGGGAGTCCATTTTATCATCTTTGCTTTCTCATTGTATCTGCATGTGCTATTTCTCTGCATCTGGACATAAAACATTTGTATCTTAACTTTCTTCCTATTGATCCTGCAACTGGGTCAACTTGAATTGTATATTCAAGAAACATACAATTGATCATTTTATTATTGAAGTCTTTAAAGCCCCTTCCAAGCACTCTTAAAGACAGTGTGATATTCTATATTCACGTGAAAGGGATTAAATAATTAAATAAAGATCATCATCGTATTCACCATTTTAGTTGCATAAAGTAGCATATTAACCCATCACGAACTTACCAAGTGATTTTCTTGACTTCTCAAATTAATAGTGCTAGCTTTAAAGTCAATGAATCATTACTTATAAATTATTGATATTTGAAAGAGCATGAATTTCTAACAGTTCCGCAAACATTGGACTTCTTGGTTTGTATAAAGATTATGCCCTCAACAGTTTCTACTATGGCTGTTACAGTTTCATTCTAAAAGTATCCTATTCAGGGATATTCCAGTACAATGACATATGATGTAACAGCTATGAACTTGAAACCAACTTATATAGAAAGACATAATGAAATTTCCCGGTATAAAATATATTGAATATTATGTTTAAAAGGCATTTAGACAAACGTATGGACAGATAGGGAATAGATGGATACAGGCCAGGTGCAGATAGACAGGATTAGTTGAGAATAGCATCATGGTCAGTGCAGCCATAGTAGGCTGAATGGCCTGTTCCTGTGTTGTACTGTTCTATGGTTTGAAAGTGGCTTATATTGGAAAACTGATTTTATGAGAAATTCACGGAAATATTTTGATTTGTTCTGAACAATAAATGAATTTTAATTTCAGAGTTCAATGGTTGTGTAAATCAATTGAACTTATTAAGATCATTTGAACTTAATAATTAAACTAATTTATTAACAAATTTTTAAAAATTAAATAACATGTATATGAGAGCATAAATTTCAATCCCAACAAGGCAAAAACATTACTATTGACACATATCAAACTGTGGTAACTCTCATCACTTTATTCATCTGCATATTAACTGATCTGTGATGTTTAATGCCTTTTACTGCCTAGCAGTGACTGCGTTTTCACACCATCAAAAACAACTCCTTAACTTATATTTATATTGCACCTTTAATGCATCACTCAGCACTCAGCAAGAACATTATAACACAAACCGTGACACCGAGTAACATAAGGCAATATTTGGTCAGCTGCCACAAAACTAGATTAAATACTCAGTTTTTAAAAAATCTGTTAAGTAGTGAAAGTGAGGTAAAGCAGCAGAGAGCTGTGTGGAAGGTATCAGAACCTGGGGCCTGGGCAACAGAAGTCACAGCAAACAATGACGATGCAAATAGAATTGCAAGTGTTCAAAAAACCAAAATTAAAGAGGCACCTTCAGAGGGTTGTGGAGTTAGATGGATTTCCGAACATCGGAACAGAAGGAGGCCATTCAGCCTATCAAGCCTGCCTGCCATTTAATATGATCATGGCTGATCAGACACTGCAGTTTCTTTTGCCTGCATTAGCCCTGTAACTCTTTATGCCATTGATAATCAGTAATCCGTCAATCACTACTAAACATTCCCTATCACTGAGTCCTCGCAGCCTTCTGAAGTACAGAATTCCAAAGATTCACAATGCTCTGAGTAAAACCATGTTTTCCTCATCTCAGTCCAAAATGGAATGCCTCTTAATTTGAAGTTGTGTCTGCTGCTTCTAGACTCCCAACCAGGGAAAATATCTTACTACAGCTACCCATTCTTCCCTTCTATTCAATCTTTTAATACTTTGCATTTTTAATTTAAATTCTGTCTAATCTTCTGACCTACCGCATACCTTTGTGGAATTATCTGTTTTTCCTTGAATTTGATACTGTATTTGACTGTTTTTGTTGACCACAGATGAGACCGGTTACATCCTGTAGAATTTTTCTTATTTGTTGGAATGTCTGCAGGAACTCTCTCAGAATCTAAGGAATTTTGAAGGTGCATCGATTCTCTCTACAGACAACTTGTTCAACTCCTGGGGACGTAGAATATTAGGTCTCAGGAACTTAACTTTTAGTCCCATTACAATAATCTGTCCAGCAGCACAGAGTTATAGAGGGGTAGAGTTAGATGTCAACAGTGTGCGTGTGTGAAAATTACCACTGTTTTTCCCAATGATTTCATTGTGAGGCAGAAAGTAAATGAGAAATGGCAGAGGCCAAGAAGCATTGAGGTCTCTGTCACAAGCTCAATGCTGGAGACTTTTAGGAGGGCTCCAGAAACAGGATAATTGCCCTTTAGAAATGTAATCTTGCTGGTGTATTCCTGCTTAGTGATGTATCACATATCTTGTGATGTATGTCATCATCTTGCCTTGAGACTTCAAGGCTTCAGCTTCCCTGATATTTTCATATACTGTGGTATATACAGGACGACGGTTTTATTTTTCTTGACTGTGTCTTTTCCTCTGGAGGTTTATACCATCTGTGAGATGGTAGGAAAATTAAACAGTATTCCAGATTCCACAGGTGCTGTAGTAAATCATAATAGTGCCACTCTGTAATATTTCTGAAAGCTCAACTGTGTAAAAGTGTGTTAAAATTAATGAAGAGACAAAAGATGAATCCAAAAGAGCTCAAAGTTCTCCTAGTCTGCTAATTAAGAAGTGATGTAAGGAATTGATAATGGGCTTGACAAGTTAAATGCTGAAAGGATGTTTCCTCCCATTGTGAGAATCTAAGACCAAGATGCACTGTCTCAGATTAAAGGTGCACCAATTTAAGACTGAAACGAAGATGTATTTCTTCTTTCAGAGCGTTGAGAATCTTTGGAACTCCTTGCCACAGAGAGCTGGCAGGTGCACAGCTCTTGTGTATATTTAAGACTGAGATAAATAGGTAGGAGAAAGTGAGGACTGCAGATGCTGGAGATCAGAGTCTAGAGTGTGGTGCTGGAAAAGCACAGCTGGTCAGGCAGCATCTAAGGAGCCAGAGAACTTTCAGGCCTCAGTAAAGGCCTCACCTTCATTCCTCTAAGCTCCTGGATTAATGAGATTGACACGCATTGCGACATTGAACATTCCTTCTGCCACCTCCACCTCTGGTCCCATTTTTTCAATCAAGACACCCGCCTATCCCCAGAGGACCCCTTCTCCTGCCTCCAACATATCCCATCCACCTGGACATTCAGTGCTGGCCTGTTGCCTGCCCTTGACTTCTTCATTTCTAACTGCTGCCGTGACATCAACCGCCTCAATCTGTCCACCCCCTTCACCCACTCCAACCTCTCACCCTCGCAACGCTCATCCCTCCACTCCAACCCCAACCTCACCATCAAACCCACAGACAAGGAGGAGTGCTGTGGTAGTTTGGCACAATGACCTCTACACCACTGAAGCCAGGCTCCAAATCGCAGATACCTCCTCCTACTGACGCCTCGACTATGGCCTCACCTCCCATCAGCAAATAATCATCTCCCAGACCATACACAACCTCATCACCTCAGGGGATGTCCCATCCACAGCCTCTAATCTCATCATCAGCAAACCCCGCAATGATGATTCTACCTCCTACCCAAGATTCACAAACCTGACTGCCCTGGTCAATCTATTGTCTCAGCCTGCTCTTGTCCCAATGAACCTATCTCTGCATACCTTGACACCGTCCTGTCCCCCTTAGTCCAGGAACTCCCCACCTATATTCGGGACACCACCCATGCCCTTCACCTCCTCCATGACTTTCATTTCTGGGGAAGGTGGGAACTGTACAAGCAGGACGGGTTGCACCTGAACCAGAAGGGCACCAATATCCTGGGGGGTAGATTTGCTAGCACTCTTCGGGGGAGTTTAAACTAATTTGGCAGGGGGATGGGATCCGGACTTGTAGACCAGAAAGTAGGCTAGATGTTTGTCAGGATGTCCAAGAATGTAAGGAGGCTGTGAAAAAGGTAGCACTGACAGGGAATACTTGCGGACACAGAGATGGGTTCAAGTGCGTATACTTCAACGCAAGGAGTATCAGAAATAAGGTGGGTGGACGTAAGGTGTGGATCGGTACCTGGGACTACGATGTTGTGGCCATCACGGAAACGTGGATAGAAGAGGGACAGGAATGGTTGTTGGAGGTTCCTGGTTACAGATGTTTCAGTAAGATTAGGGAGGGTGGTAAAAACGGAGGGGGATGGCGTTGCTAATGAGAAATGGTATAACGGCTGCAAAAAGGCAGTTCAAGGGGGATCTGCCTTTGGAGGTAGTATGGGCTGAAGTCAGAAATAGGAAAGGTGCAGTCACCTTGTTGGGTGTTTACTATAGGCCCCCCAATAGCAGCAGAGATATGGAGAAACTGATTGGGAAACAGATTTTGGAAAGGTGCAGAAGCCACAGGGTAGTAGTCATGGGCGATTTCAACTTCCCAAATATTGATTGGAAGCTCTTTAGATCAAGTAGATTGGACGGGGCGGTGTTTGTGCAGTGTGTACAGGAAGCTTTTCTAACTCAGTATGTAGATTGTCTGACCAGAGGGGAGGCCATAGTGGATTTGGTACTCGGTAATGAACCGGGACAAGTGATGGGCTTGTTAGTGGGTGATGGTGACCACAATTCTGTGACTTTCACCTTGGTTATGGATGGAGATCGGTGCGTGCAACAGGGTAGGTTTTACAATTGGGGGAAGGGTAATTACGATGCTGTAAGACAGGATCTGAGGAGCATAAGTTGGGAGCATAGGCTGTCAGGGAAGGATGTCGTGGAAATGTGGAACTTTTTCAAGGAATAGATACGACGTGTCCTTGATATGTATGTATCGGTCAGGCAGGAAAGAAATGGTTGTGTGAGGGAACCTTGGTTGATGAGGGAGGTTGAATGCTGAAAATGTGTTGCTGAAAAAGCGCAGCTGGTCAGGCAGCATCCAGGGAACAGGAGAATCGACGTTTCGGGCATAAGCCCTTCTTCAGGACTGAGGAACGTTTGTCCAGCAGGCTAAGATAAAAGGTAGGGAGGAGGGACTTGGGGGATGGGTGTCGGAAATGTGATAGGTGGAAAGAGGTCAAGGTGAGGGTGATAGGTCAGACTGGGGTGGGAGCGGAGAGGTCAGGAAGAAGATTGCAGATTAGGAAGGCGGTGCTGAATTCGATGGATTTGACTGAGGCAAGGTGGGGGGAGGGGAAATGAGGAAACTGGTGAAATCCGAGTTCATCCCTTGTGGTTGGAGGGTTCCTAGGCGGAAGATGAGGTGCTCTTCCTCCAACCGTCGTTTTGTTGTGGTCTGGCGATGGAGGAGTCCAAAGACCTGCATATCCTTGGTGGAGTGGGAGGGGGAGTTGAAGTGTTGAGCCACAGGGTGGTTGGGTTGGTTGGTCCGGGTGTCCCAGAGGTGTTCTCTGAAACGCTCCGCAAGTAGCCGGCCTGTCTCCCCAATATAGAGGAGGCCACATCGGGTGCAGAGGATGCAATAGATGATGTGTGTCGAGGTGCAGGTGAATCTGTGGCGGATATGGAAGTTTCCTTTGGGGCCTTGGAGGGAGGTGAGGGGGGAGGTGTGGGCGCAAGTCTTGCACCTCCTGCGGTTGCAGGGGAAGGTGCCGGGAGTGGAGGTTGGGTTGGTGGGGGCTGTGGATCTGACGAGGGAGTCACAGAGGGAGTGGTCTTTACGGAATGCTGATAGGGGAGGGGAGGGAAATATATCCTTGGTGGTGGGGTCCGTTTGGAGGTGGCGGAAATGACGGCAGATGATGCGCTGTACATGGAGATTGGTGGGGTGGTAGGTGAGGACCAGTGGGGTTCTGTCCTGGTGGCGGTTGGAAGGGCGGGGCTCAAGGGCAGAGGAGCGGGAAGTGGAAGAGATGCGGTGGAGGGCATCGTCGACCACGTCGGGGGGGGAAATTGCGGTCCTTGAAGAAGGAGGCCATCTGGGTTGTACGTTTTTGGAACTGGTCCTCCTGGGAGCAGATGCGGCAGAGTCAAAGGAATTGGGAGAATGGGATGGCATTTTTACAGGGGGCAGGGTGGGAGGAGGTGTAGTCCAGGTAGCTGTGGGAGTCGGTCGGTTTGTAGTAGATGTCCGTGTTGATTCGGTCGCCTGAAATAGAAGTAGAAAGGTCGAGGAAGGGGAGTGAGGAATCTGAGACTGTCCAGGTGAATTTGAGGTCGGGGTGGAAGGTGTTGGTGAAGTGGATGAACTGTTCAACCTCCTCGTGGGAGCACGAGGCGGCACTGATACAGTCATCGATGTAGCGGAGGAAAAGGTGGGGGGGTGGGGCTAGTGTAGTTGCGGAAGATGGACTGTTCCACATATCCTACGAAGAGGCAGGCATAGCTGGGGCCCATGCGGGTGCCCATGGTTACTCCTTTCATTTGGAGGAAGTGGGAGGATTGGAAAGAGAAGTTGTTCAGGGTGAGGACCAGTTCAGTCAGTCGAAGGAGGGTGTCAGTGGAAGGGTACTGGTCGGTACGGTGGGAAAGGAAGAAGCGGAGGGCTTTGAGTCCTTCGTGATGGGGGATGGAGGTGTACAGGGACTGGATGTCCATGGTGAAAATAAGGTGTTGGGGACCGGGGAAGCGAAAATCATGGAGCAGGTGGAGGGCATGGGTGGTGTCCCGAACGTAGGTGGGGAGTTCTTGGACTAAGGGGGACAGGACGGTGTCAAGGTATGCGGAGATGAGTTCGGTGGGGCAGGAGCAGGCGGAGACAATTGGTCGGCCGGGGCAGTCAGGTTTGTGGATTTTGGGCAGGAGGTAGAAGCGGGCGGTGCGGGGTTGTGGGACTATGAGGCTGGAGGCGGTGGATGGGAGATCCCCCGAGGTGATTAGGTTATGGATGGTCTGGGAGATGATGGTTTGGTGGTGGGGGGTGGGGTGGAGGGAGGTTGAATGTCTTGTAGAGAGGAAGAACGAGGCTTACATAAGGTTGAGGAAACAGGGTTCAGACAGAGCAGTGGAGGGATACAGGATAGCCAGAAGGGACCTGAAGAAAGTGATTAGGAGAACTAAGAGGGCATGAAAAATCTTTGGTGGGTAGGATCAAGGATAACTCAAAGGCATTTTATGCGTATGTGAGAAACATGAGAATGATAAGAACGAGGGTAGGTCCAATCAAGGACAGTAGTGGGAGACTGTGTATTGAGTCGGAAGAGATAGGAGAGGTTTTGAATGAGTACTTTTCTTCAGTATTTATGAACGAGAGGGACCGTATTGTTGGAGAGGAGAGTGTGAAACGGACTGGTAAGCTAGAGGAGATACTTTTTAGGAAGGAAGATGTGTTGGACATTTTGACCAACTTGAGGATAGACAAGTCCCCCGGGCCTGATGGGATATATCCTAGGATTATGTGGGAAGCAAGAGAGGAAATTGCAGTACCGTTGGCAATGATCTTTTCGTCTTCACTGTCAACGGGGGTGGTACCAGGGGACTGGAGAGTGGCGAATGTTGTGCCCCTGTTCAAAAAAGGGAATAGGGATAACATTGGGAATTACAGGCCAGTTAGTCTAACTTCGGTGGTAGGCAAAGTAATGGAAAGGGTACTGAGGGATAGGATTTATGAGTATCTGGAAAGACACTGCTTGATTAGGGACAGCCAGCACGGATTTGTGAAGGGTAGGTCTTGCCTTACAAGTCTTACTGAATTCTTTGAGGAGGTGACCCAGCATGTGGATGAGGGGAGAGCAGTGGATGTAGTGTACATGGATTTTAGTAAGGCATTTGATAAGGTTCCCCATGGTAGGCTTATGCGGAAAGTCAGGAGGCATGGGATAGAGGGAAATTTGGCCAATTGGATAGAAAACTGGCTAACCGGTCGAAGTCAGAGAGTGGTGGTAGATGGTAAATATTCAGCCTGGAGCCCAGTTACAAGTGGAGTTCTGCAGGGATCAGTTCTGGGTCCTCTGCTGTTTGTAATTTTTATTAATGACTTGGATGAGGGAGTCGAAGGGTGGGTCAGTAAATTTGCAGACGATACGAAGATTGGTGGAGTTGTGGATAGTGAGGAGGGCTGTTGTCGGCTGCAAAGGGACTTAGATATGATGCAGAGCTGGGCTGAGGAGTGGCAGATGGAGTTCAACCCTGCCAAGTGTGAGGTTGTCCATTTTGGAAAGACAAATAAGGATGCGGAATACAGGGTTAACGGTAGGGTTCTTAGTAAGGTGGAGGAGCAGAGGGATCTTGGGGTCTATGTTCATAGATCTTTGAAAGTTGCCACTCAGGTGGATAGAGCTTGTAAGAAGGCCTATGGTGTATTAGCAACTGTCCAGGACTTTGGTTAGGCCACATTTGGAGTACTGTGTGCAGTTCCGGTCGCCTCACTTTAGGAAAGATGTGGAAGCTTTGGAGAGGGTGCGGAGAAGATTTACCAGGATGTTGCCTGGAATGGAGAATAGGTCGTATGAGGATAGGTTGAGAGTGCTAGGCCTTTTCTCATTGGAACGGCGAAGGATGAGGGGTGACTTGATAGAGGTTTATAAGATGATCAGAGGAATAGATAGAGTAGACAGTCAGAAACTTTTTCCCCGGGTACAACAGAGTGTTACAAGGGGACATAAATTTAAGGTGAAGGGTGGAAGGTATAGGGGAGATGTCAGGGGTGGGTTCTTTACCCAGAGAGTGGTGGGGGCATGGAATGCGCTGCCTGTGGGAGTGGTAGAGTTAGAATCTTTGGTGACCTTTAAGCGGCAATTGGATAGGTACATGGATGGGTGCTTAAGCTAGGACAAATGTTCGGCACAACATCGTGGGCCGAAGGGCCTGTTCTGTGCTGTATTGTTCTATGTTCTATGTTCTATGTTCTATTTCCCCGGTCCCCTATGCCTCATCTTCATCAAAGACATCCGTCCCTGTACACATTTATCTGCCATGACAAAGGCCTTTAAGCCCTCTGTTTCTTCCTCTCATGCTGTCCCAACCAGTACCTTTCCACTGATGCCCTCATCAGTCTGACTGAACCGGTCCTCACCCTTAACGACGTCTTCTTCCAACCCTCCCACTTCCTCCAGACCAAAGGGGTAACCATGAGTACCCGTATGGGACCTAGCTATGCCGGCCTCTTCATCGGGTACATGGAACATTCCATCTTCCACAGGTTACACCAGTACCATCGCCCATCTTTTCCTTTGTTACATCGATGACTGCAGGTTGAACAGTTCATCAATTTCACTAAGCCCTTTCACCCAGACCTCAAATTTACCTGACCATCTCAGACAGCTCCCTCCCCTTCCTGAACCTCTCCATCTCCATTTCCGGTTATTGATTAACAACAGGTATCTACTACTGACTCCCACAGCTACCTGGACTACACCTCCTCACCCCTTGCCTCCTGTAAAAATGACATCCTTTATTCCCAATCCCTCCATCTCCACTGCAACTGTTCCCAGGAGGACCAATTCCACCACAGAAAATTCCAGATGGCCTCCTTTTTCAAAGATCGCCACTTCCCCTTCGATGTGGTTGACAATGCCCTCCAGCGCATCTCCTCCACTTGCTGCGCCTTCACCAAGGACAGAACCTCCCAGATCCTCACCTTCCACCTCGCCAACCTTCTTATACATCGCATCATCCTACGACAAGTCAGCCACCTACAAACAGACTCCGCCATTCGGGATAAATTTCCTTCCCCACCCCTATGATGTTGTCAAACTTGAAAGGGTTCAGAAAAGATTTACAAGGATGTTGCCAGGATTAGAGGACTTGAGCTACAGGGAGAGGCTGAACAGGCTGGGGCTGTTTTCCCTGGAGCGTCAAAGGCTGCGGGGTGATAGAGATTTACAAAATTGTGAGGGGCATAGATAGGATAAATAGACAAAGTATTTTCCCTGCAGTCGGGGAGTCCAGAACTAGAGGGCATAGGTTTAGGGTGAGAGGGGAAAGATATAAAAGAGATCTACGGGGCAATTTTTTCACACAGAGGGTGGTACGTGTGTGGAATGAGCTGCCAGAGGATGTGGTGGAGACTGGTACAATTGCAGCATTTAAAAGGCATATGGATGGGTATATGAATAGGAAGGGTTTGGAGGGATATGGGCAGGGTGCTGGCAGGTGGGACTAGATTGGGTTGGAATATCTGGTCGGCATGGACAGGTTGGACTGAAGGGTCTGTTTCCATGCTGTACATCTCTATGGCTCTATGACTCTATCAGTGTTTTGGAGAGACCATTCCCTCCGTGACTCCCTTGTCAGTTCTACACCACCTACCCCCACCACTCCCCCCCCCCAGCCCCAGCTCCCCTTAGCCTACACCCCACTCCCAGCACCTTTCCTGCCACCATAGGGAGTGCAAAACCTGCCCTCTCACCTCTCCCCTCACCTCCGTCTGATTTCCCAAAGGAGCCTTCCACATCTGACTGAAATTTACCTGTACCGCCACTAATGTCATCTACTGTATCCATTGCACTCAATATGGTCTCCGCTACATCGGGGAGACAAGACGCCAACTTGCGGATCATTTCAGAGAACATCTCATGGACACCTGCACCAACCAACTCCATCATCCTGTGGGGCTTGAACTTATTCATTTAAGATTCATTTAAATATGATCGGGGGCTTTTGTTGTGGGTTCTGTGCAAATTTTAAACAAATCACAGGATGAACTATGGAAGCAATTTCCTTGAGTTCAATAAACTAATCAATTTGCAGTTCAGCAAAACTCTGTGTCATTTGCCTTTTATTCTTATGATTTCTGAAGTCCACAAATGATAGTATAAGGAGGAGACAGAGACAGGGGCCCATGTGCTGAACTACCCTCTTTCCTTTTGTAGGACATATCAAAGGCATCAGTATTCCAGATGAAACTGTCATTGTCAAAAATAGTACAACAAATGTACTCTTAAAACATATCAAAATGCGCTGATAATTTTAAAATGGATCTGAGTAAAGTGATTAAGACTAACTTTAACCCAAACATTTGTTTCCAAGTTACTCTTAATCGACATCCAGTACCTGAACATATTTTCTTCTGTTTGTAAGTGGAAAAAATATTTTTGCCAGTTAAAAAAATCTTATCATCTCTGTGCCGATGTAACATATTTCTTGGCTTATCCTTGAGGTGTGAAAAGAGACATTAACTTGGTTTCGAATTTCTCTAGAGCTGCTTCTTCTTGCCTGCTGATAGTTCTCAGCATTGTCAAGCAACACAGGAAATTTGACACTCTTGTGTCCAATAACTCGATGTCCTGGAAATAGATGTTTTGAACACTTGGATACTTTAATCATTAGTATGCAATTTATTATTTTGCTCTACCATTACAAAGATGCAGTATCATACCAGTTTGGACTTTGCGCAATTGTATAAAATTAATGAGAGGTTATTGGCAGTTGATTTGACTATGGAGAGATCGTAGTTGGAGAAGATGTCAGACTTTCACCCATTTTACCTCATCACATAGAGTGAAAATTACCCCAAAGATGTTTTATTGCTTCATGGGGATTAGCAAAATCATTAGTGTCTCATCATTGGGAAATATACCCGAAAATCAATCTTCCCTAAATTTAACAGTTACCATGCCATTTCACTTCCAATTCATTCACCAAGTCCAGAGGAGTAACTAATGTGTCACTGCCAGCACAGACATAGGAATTCCTCCACAGAACTTTGCTTGCAATTTTTCAAAATTGAATAAAAAATTTTTAAAAACTCACAAATTTTCAATCCTAACCTGGAAACGTTGCTGGATTATAAAGACAGGCTAACCAAAGAAACAAACGTCTACACATTTTCAACAGATTACAGGTATAAAGTGCATGGGCTACAATAATCGTGTATGTTCCGCAACAATTTTGCCTCAGTAATTTTATTCTGACGTCATGATACACAGCTACTGGTGAAAGGAAGGAGTCAGTAAACTATATTCATGCTGTTTTGTCAGTCTTTTATTTAGCATTAATAGTTTATTTGCAGTAATGGTAACATTTCCTCTGAAAAGGCTGCAGTAAACAAAAGACATTGTATTGTACTGTGGGTGTTGTTTTGTGACTGAGAAAAACACATAATTCACATGCGTGGTGAATGGAAGGCATTTATACAAAGTCCTTCCATGAAGTGAGGCAGAAATAAAAATGCAGTGTCAGCTGGTTAATGCTATTTATAAACTCCACCTGTCAAACTTCATAATAAAGAATGCAATGCCTGGATATAAATTACACAGCACTGACAGAGGGCACTCTGGGTGCTGATGATACCAGCCACATTGGCAATGACCAGGACTAGTTTCAGATTTAGTTCAGTGATTCCTTTCTTCTTTCTACAGGTACAATGTCAACCCTCGGACCAGAAAACTGGTAGCAGGCCGAACTTTGGAAACACTTATGGGGCAGGATATATAAACAGGAAATACTGGAGAAACTCAGCAGGTCTGCAAAAAGCAACTTGCTTGAAGTAACTGATTTGGTGACAAAACTGCCTGGGAAATAAACGCGGCAATGTGTTGTGCTGATAGAATTAGTTGGAAGACGGTATATTCTGTATCTCATAGCTATCAGGATTCACAACATTATTAGTTAAATTCAACATTTGGAATTTGCCATTATAATGATTATAACAAGATCATGCAGGTAAACTTCATAGACTATGATTTCCCTGATTGTGGCTGTTAATCTGGTCCAACCAGGGAGCCTTGGCTGACAGATTAAAAACAAGAATGTCAGACACCCTGTTCACTCTGAGGGCTGGCTCTGAGGGAGTTGGATTAGTGTCAAGCACAGTCCACATGTAAATAAAGGGTGACTTGGTGATGGGATTCCTGCTGCTGCTGAATTATTCCAGTTAGACAAGAGAACTGAATCCTTCAATCCTACTGTCAAAGATTGGGTCCGGTATGTAGAAAGAATGTGTATTTTTCAGGGCAAATGACATTGGGCCAGATGAAACATAATGAGTAATTCTCCTTAAAGCTTGTGGGCCTGCAACTTTTTCAGTTATTAGGAGACTGAGATTTCCTGAGGCACCTGATACTAAAACCTTTCAAAAGTTGACAGATTTAGTTAACGAATATTCCAACCCCTAGCCTCCTCTAATTCTGAGAAGCTATAGATCTTATTCCGCAAAAAATGACAAAGGGGATTCTGTATTGGAACTTTTGACAAGGTTAAGATGGCTGGCAGAGGTATGTGACTTTGGTTTAACCCTTAATGTGATGCTGAGAGACTGTTTGGTATGTGAGATTAATGATGGGACAATGCAGAAGTGCCAACTAGCTGAAGCCCAACTGGACTTCAACCAGGTACTACAAGTCATTCTATCACTGGAAAATGTGGCAAGTGAAGCATGGATTGTAAGGTATTCCAATGGAAGTGGACACCCTCACCAGGCTGACTGAGCTTGGGGAACAGCATTTGAGTGATGACAATTACATAGTCTCACTCAGGACATATCCTGTACAGAGGAACTCTTGGTCAACACACAGCAATATCCCAAAACGAAGCCAAGCCTTGACCACATGGTTAACATTTTCTTCAGGATCCGGGCCAGCAAGCCATTGTAGTTATGTGGACTCAATGCAATAAAAAAGTCCCACTAGAGCTAAATGGGGTAAGAGAACTCATAGGCCGGTATCCATGAGAGAGCACACCCTGAAAAGTTCACCTATATCTGGTTTGGAAAACTTAAATTGCTTAGCAACATCAAAATAAATGTCTGGTTAAATGGTCACCTGGTTCTAATGGAAGTTGATACTGGCGCATTCGTTTCAGTGATCACAGAATGAATCTTTAAAACTGAAATTTAGAAAAATGAAGGGTAGTCTTATAGAAAAATGTGAAATTATGAAAGGAATAGATAAGGTAGAAGCAGGGAGGTTGTTTCCTCTGATTGATGAAACTAGAACTAGGGGTCACAGCCTCAAAATAAGGGGCAGCGGATTTGGTTTAGTCAGAGCTTGTTCACCTAAAGGGTTGTAAATCTGAGGAACTCCCTGCCTAGTGAAACAATTGAGGCTACCTCGTTGAATATTTTTAAGGCAAAGATAGGTAGACTTTTGAACTGGAAAGGAATTAAGAGTTTTGGTGAGAGGGCAGGTCGGTGGAGCTGAGGCCACAACAAGATCAGCCATGATCTTATTGGATTGCGGAGCAAGCTTAAAGGGACCAGATGGCCTGCTCCTGCTCCTCGTGCTTATGTTCTTATGAACTAGGAATTGGATTGGCCATTCAGCCTTTCAACCCTGATTTGCCAGACAGTATGGCAATGGTTTGGGAGCTGTGGGGAGCAGTTGTCCAGCAAGTGTGCATTCCTTGGTGTCAAGAGATATGTTGGCATAATGGTAACATCACTGAACTAGCAACTTAGGACCCCAGGCAAATGTACAGAGGACATGGATATGAATACCAACATGGAGGATGAAATTTGAATGTAATAAAAAACCAACTTGTTCCAACTCTAACTCAATATTTACTCTCTAGTTTTATCCATCTGAGAAAAGATATTGCCCACAATGATCCACATGTTTGAGCTGGGCTGTTGGAATCTCATTCCGATAGAAGGCTGGTTCTCTTTCATGAAGATGGATCTTGCGGGTTAAGGCAGATTTTCTCTTTGGTCTTCGTGGGTTATCCATAGTCTTCTGCCATGGACCATGCTATGAGCCTTCGCTGAGGAGGTAGCTTCCAAGTGCATGTTTTTATCCCCTCTCAGTCTGGACTTTCCAGAACATTCTGTGGCCTTTGACCAATAGGATTACAAGTGGAGCTGAAAGCATCCAATGAGGCTATGCTAATAACCTTCACATTGTCATGTTGGGGAGGTGTAAAGTACGCATCCTCAGGTACTGACTGGAAATTAAGGTGCCAGAAAGTCAGAGTGATATTCCTCCAGTACACAACCCTGGGGCTGGTTGTAACTGTTTCTCCATGAACCTTTGTGACCTCTTTGACCTTAGTTTCGACTGTTCTCCATAGCGGATAGTTGCTGACTGCTATTTAATCTAATTTAGCCACTTTTCTATCAGGCCCAATTGCTGTAGCTGTGGATCAATTTAAAATGTCTAATTTTGAGCCAGTAGTCATTGGACTATACTAGATATTGATTGAGAAAAGATGCACTCAAAGTTGAAAACTAATTGTTAGAGTGATAGATAATATTGGCCATATGTGAAAACCCAGCACACAAAAAACATGATTTGGAACAGTCATTCATCAATAAAGTGATGGTAGCAGTGTGTGGGTAAATTTAACTCCTGAGAACATGGTGGGCAGTTTAAATAATGATTTGTAGATTGTGTTTGTAAGCTAGCTCCTCCTTTGGGTTTAGATGTCATTGTGTGACCTACCGTTCGCAGTCAAGACCTGAATTAGTTTGCATAGGTTGGTAGATACCACAGCATTTAATGGACTTCAAAAATGTTCATAAATAATTGCATAAGTTTTACAATGACTTTTACTTGAAATTTTATGTCTGCCAGCAGGGTTTCCCGAGGCTCATGAATCTTGTCAGTGAAATGAAAGTGAGCTTGAGTTGCTGTTTGAATGAATATTTAAAGTTATCAGTGCAAGATGGCGATGGACTAGAACGCTCCAGTCAGAGCTCACAGCTCCGCCCATCCTTCTTCTTTTCCTTCTTGTTTTCTTTGTCTTAGTGCTTTCTTTTCAGCCCCTCCTTTTCTTTTCTTCAACTCCTGGCTCTGGCAATGACTCCTAGCCTCTGGGGAGCAACAACTCCCGGCACTGGCGGCAATTCCTGGCTTCTGGCAAGCAATAATTCCCAGCCTCCAGCGAATAATCTCAGCCTGCCGCATTGATCTCCTGGCATGGGCGCCTCCCTCCCGGCCTGGTGCAGTGGGCTCCTGCCATGGTGTGACGAACATCTGGTCTGACACAGCGTTCTCCTCCCATAGGGGCCTCCCTGCATGGTATGGTGATTTCATTGCCTCCTGCAGCATTCTGCCAGCATGGCATGTTGCTGGCATAGTGTAGAGCCAGAGTCCGGTGCAGACTGGAAATTAAGTGCCAGTGTGGTCTCCTGGACTGAACTTTGATTTCTGTAATGCTGGACATTCCATTTCTCTATTGTCCTCAAACTGAAGAAGCTGTGCCTTCGGAATGTTTTCATCGATGTGGGTAATGCAATTGGCAATGTATGAACTTTTCACTACTCATCGAGTATATGTGACACTGAAGGCTGTTCTATTTCTGTTCTACTCAGATTCCTCTGGTAATCTACATTTGGCAGAGAGTTCTTGAGTGGATCCATCTTTTGAATCATTTCAAAGTGACTCAATGAGAATGGGAAGTGCGTTTACAATGTGTTTGGTGGCACATCAGAAGAAGAAGACCATCATTACCCACAAGAGTAATGCTGTGGAATCACGTGCACAGAGGAGATTGGTGCAGCAGGAAGTGCCCAGCAGAGAGGTGAACAGAAGAGGGATAAGAACCTGTGAGAAATCCCACAAATGAAGTGCAGGAATCCAACAGCGAGAGCCACATGACTAACAGGAGTGTCAGAGGGTGTTCCACCCCAATAGTGAAGATATGATTCAAGTGCTTTGATAGGACTGGAAGCTCCAGTAAGTGGGCAACACGGTGGCACAGTGGCACAGTGGTTAGCACTACTGCCTCACAGCACCAGAGACCCGGGTTCAATTCCCGCCTCAGGAGACTGACTGTGTGGAGTTTGCACATTCTCCCCGTGTCTGCATGGGTTTCCTCCGGGTGCTCTGGTTTCCTCCCACAGTCCAAAAATGTGCAGGTTAGGTGAATTGGCCATGTTAAATTGCCCATGGTGTTAGGGGTAGGGGTAAATGTAGGGGAATAGGTCTGGCTGGGTTGCGCTTTGACGGGTCGGTGTGGACTTGCTGGGCCGAAAGCCCTGTTTCCACACTGTGAGTAATCTAATCTAAGTGTCTGTGGAATCATAGTAATGCCATACCAACATTGCATGGTGGAAAGGATTACGGCTGATGGAAGACATATTTGCTTGTCAAGAGATACATTGAGAAGACAAGGTGCAGAGTAAGAACTTGAGATACCCATTGCCTGGCCAGCTGTGGTGCCTCTGCTAAGAATATAAAACAAAATGATTTTCCAACACCTTTCAGTTCCGAAGAGGAGTCACACCAGATTTGAAATATTACCTCTGTTTCTCTCCCCACAGGTGCTGCCTGACCTGCTGTGTTTCTCCAGCATTCTGTGTGTTTGTGTCAGATTACCAGTATCTGCAGTTTTTAAATTTACCTTAATGCAGCTGTGTACATTGCCACCGGGATGGCAAGAATGCTCAAAAAGTGAGAGGTTGAGCTAGTGTTGACAGACACAAGAAAACATCACAAAAAGCCCACTCCCAGCACCAGCACCAATGTCTTAGCATTAAAGTACACCTCCATCTAGTACATCTGCTTGGTGCTTCCTGCCTGGTTTCAGCAGAGGTAGGAGAAGACTACTTACATCCTGTCCTGACAGCCAAGGTGCTTTGGATCTACACCCTCTGGGTTTTAAAGTATCTCAGAGCTCCACATGCATCCTCGCATCAGCTCATTTGCTGCAGAAACCCTTATTTATGCCTTTGTTATCTTTGAACTCAAGTGTGTAAGTGTTGTTTTGGCTGGCCTTGGAGCTTGGATGCTTTGAAGAATTGAGCTTATCCAAAACTCTGCTGCTTGTGTTCTGACTCACACCAAATTCAGTTCATCAATCACTCCTGTGTTTGTTAACCCACATGGGCCTAAAATCATGTTTTTTTTTAACAAGCTTTTTTGTTACCTATCCAATAATTCTTTAAATAAAATTTGAAAATTCTGGAAATAATCAGCAAGTCAGGCTTCCTGAGTGCATTTTCTGGTTTCTAACAATTCCACAGTTAATCTTTTGTAACACTAACATTTGATCTATCTCAGTAACAAATTTGATATGCTCATATAATTGGGCATGTTGCTGTGTTAAAGATGTTATACTGGTGCATGTTGTTATAATCATTGTTCTATTGGTATATTTGTAGAATACATTATTTGTGCATGGGTATATGATTTTAAGTCCCATCAATCCAGATTTTCTTTAATCTGTGAAAAGCTGGACAAGAGTGGGATAAAACTATCCAATTTGATCTTTTGTGACTATACTCATTAAAAGGAAAGAGAACAGAAAAACTAGATTGTGAATTAAAAATCAGACCTGGATCAATAATGCCAACATTATTTTTCCAGCCTGATTTTATTTCCATTTTACATTTTTAAACCAAAACAACAGAAATCATAATTCAACTCTAACTTTTAGTATAGCTAACAGCATTTAACAGAGGAAGAAAAAGACTAGAAAATAAATGCAGAAAACTGAAAACTCTAACAATTGCCAAGAGCCATCAGCTGCTCTACTTCTCACCTTACTGCGTCATAATTCCCTGTTTTCCGCAGAAACACAATTACTTTAAAACATGAGCCTCATGTACTGTTCCTCTTTCACACTTTCAAACTCTTCCTCTTATTTGCCCTCAAAAGCAATGAACTGAAGCTTGTATTTCCCATTTCTTCCTCTCTCTGGTAATGTCAACTCTAGATATATATATATTTATAACCTGAAGAATCTGTGAACCACTGACAGCTTAAATACTGCTCACAGAGATTCCATACCTGTAGGGACTAATCATTACCAGTTTCAAGTTCAAGGTAAATGTAATTAAGGCGATCAGTAATATGAACAGGGAATGGGGAAACTTGATTAAGTTGCTACGCTTCAAATAATTGGATTTTCATTGGCATTTTCTCAGCTTTATTTCCCTTATGTTTTCAACATCTTGTCTGGAGGGGAAGAGTTTCCAGAGTTATTGTTATTGATATGATGTCTGTTTATTCATTATTCTCGATGCTTAGGAGCGATATAGTTGCAATAAAAGGCTGGAGACAGAGTGTTGGACTGCACTTGGTCTGCACCCACACTGCAAAGGGAAGGACACTTTAAGAATGAGTATTTATTGAAGTTCAAATTGAAAAGAGAACATTTGTAATCAGATATTTCTCATACTGTCAGATTCCTATGATTTTACACAAAGTATTTTTGGACCATTTATGTACCTATAGATTGACCTTCATATCCTTAGGCTTTCTCAAACTTATTGACAGCTTTTGTTTTTGGTTCACTTGGGGATTTCACATCTGAAGAGGGTACACTTCCTGTACATGTAGGGCTGAATATCCTCAAGAGATGGGACACTTCAAAGTTGGGGTGAAAATTGGGTCGAGAGAACTTACCTGCTAGTTGCTATGGGATGTGGATGCTGCTGAGGCTAGACCCATGTTAGATGTGTTCATTTAAACCAAACTCATGGAGTTGAGGATTGGAAGTGAAATCTCGCTTGGGAGGTTATGGGACTTGTGTATGGCAATTTGTTTTACTTTTTATTTCCCCAGGTTCCAAAACTTTGTTTGGGAGACCCAGCCTCACAATTGGAGCTATCTTGGTGTAGTGCCTTCTATGCCAGTCCATTCTATGCAGAGGAGTTTCCTCTAGCGGCTGTTGTTGTACAGTCAACCAGACATGCCGTGGCGCTCTGCCCTGTCATCTGGAAATAGAACCAGCCTTGCTTTAACCATTGGGAGGTTGGCTTGGAATGTTAACCGTGCAGCCGTTCCACACAACAAAATGCTCCAATAGTTCACACACTCCAGGCAATATGTCTTCTCTGTAGCCTCAAAGATTCTGTGATCCATTTCTATATAATGTTGTGTGAGCTGGCAGTCCATCTTCCTTTGTTCAAGGGGGCTACTACTCAAGCATTTTTTGTGTTTCAGACTCATGTTCCTGACAATGGCATTATTTTGATTGCCACTGCTGGAATCTCATGGTTTGTCCTACCAGTAGATAGTTCAGAGGAAGGGTTGGTTGAGGTAGTTCACTGATGCCAATCCACCTTGCTTAGGGTTTGGTTTGATTTGACTTATTGTAGCCACATGTACCTTGGTACAGTGACAAGCTTTGTTTTGTGAACAGTACAGGAAGATCATAACAAACAAAAAAATACAGATCACAGGGTGCTCAGACAGAGCAAGGCATGCAGGTTACAATTTACAAGAGGTGTGCAAAGCAAGATCAGTAGTATTTGAAGTTAGAGAGGTCCATTCCGTAGTCAAACAACGACAGGGAAGAAGTTATTCTTGAACTTTTTGGTCTGTGTTCAAACCTTTGTAACATCTGCCTGACAGAAGAGGTTGGAAGTGAGAATTACTGGGGTGGGAGGGGCCTTTGATGATGTTACCAGTCTTTCTGAGACAATGAGAAGTATAAATTGGCCCATGGATGGGAGGTTGGCTGCCGTGATGGTCTGGGCTGTACACACAACATTTTGTAGTTTCTTACGGTCCTGGGCAGAGCAGTTGCCACACCAGGCCATTATGCACCCAAACAGTACACCCTCTATGGTGCATCTATAAAGGTTGGTAAGGGCCCTTATGGACACACCAAATCTCCTAAGCCGACTGAGGATGAAGAGGCATTATTGTGTCTTCTTGACTGTTGCCTCTAGATGGGAGATCCATTGGTTATCGTTACTCCTAGGAACTTGACGCTCTCGATCCTCTCCAACTCAGCTCCATCAATGTAGTTAAGGACGTGCCTTTCCCCTTCCTCTTGAAGTCAACAATCAATTCATTTGTTTTGTGACATTGAAAGAGAGTTGTTATCACTGTATCATGAGACTTCTTTTTGATTAGTATCAATGGAGGATATGCCACCTTAGCATCTTTAAAGAAACAGCACCATTCTTTGTAAACAAGGTGGTTTATTGAATGATAGCAATAAGGATCATTACATCCCTAGTCAGGCACAATCACTCAAACTCTCAGGACCTGGCCAAGGTGGACAAGTAGCAGGCCATTGGGGGACTTGTCCAGTATAACTGTTTGCCCATCATTCATGGTTATACAAAGTTTGTGAGAAGATTTGTAGCTCGGGTGCTCACTGCTGTGGTTCTGTTCGCCGAGCTGGAAGTTTTTGTTGCAAACATTTCGTCCCCTGTCTATTCATGGTTATACCCACACCTGCAAGTACCTGGATAAGGAGCACTCAGTACTCACTGATACACCTGCAAATGTCCACGCCTGCTGATATCTGCAGGGACTGGAGTGCATTATCTCCATTGAATATTAACATAAATCTGTCTCCTTAGGACAACCCGTCAAAGGTTTTCTCTGCAAATCAATAAAATACCCCTGTGGGGGATTGTAAACTCGAGATAATCCACTGTGGCTCCCCATGATTTTACCAGTCCCTTTCTGTGCGGCCAAAGCCAGTAACTGAAGTGTTGGTTTATTAAAATGCAGTGAATGTACAGAGAAGCTGATGCAGTTCTTGAAATTCTTCTGAACCAGGTGCCGATACGTGTGCTTACACCATCTCATTTCCTGCATTAAACTTTTACACCGGTTGATTGTAGTGTGAAAGGTATCAAGATTTCCATGCATGTAGTGAAATGTTATGCTATTCTGGTGATGTGAAAGACTTGAAATTCACAAAGATCAAAGAATTATTGAATCATGGAGTCCCTTTAGTGCAGATGGGGTTATTCAGCCCATCAAGTCTGCACTTACCCTCCAAAGAGTATCCACCTAGACCCATGCCTCGCATTCCCCATCCTATCCTTATAACCCTGCATTTTACAGGTAAAATCTTAACTTCCCAATCCCGATCCATGATCTACACAGCAAGATATTAAAATTATTTTTACATTGTGCATTTTATGCATTGGTTTGCTGAAGGCATTTGCGAAATGTGGCTATTTTCATTGTAGTTATTTTGAAAATGTTATCTTCTACATGAATTTTCTTTGTATGATTAATTCATACCATTTTTAACAGATTTTCTTTAATTGAAATATGAGCCCTCTACATTTAGCAAATGAATAAAAATATGCTGAAGACAGAGAAAAGCAAAAAACAAGTCAAACAAAAAATAATCACTCCAAGTAATAGATACACTGACACACTATTCTAAACAGAGGACAAAAAATTATCCCACGTGCAACCATTTTGTAAGGAGAGACAGGCACAGATGGGACTGAGTCACAGCATGGTCAACTCTAACATGCTGTGCTACAAAGTGTTAGAACATAGGCTCACACCTGTTATTCGCATATAGTCAGTTCCTGATCTCAGCTGTATGATTGAAGAGGCATGGAGCAGGGGCCAGCTGCTTCCCAGAGGGGGGGGAAGGGAAAATCTAAGTCACCCTGTGGTGTTTTCATGCACTTTCCGGGAGCCACCTGCAGGGTGGCATTGGCAGAGCTCTGTCTGTCGTCCTGGCTGTGATGCAGTGCATGATGCAATAAGATTCAAAAGGAAAGAAAAAAAATTTAAATGGTTTTGAAAGTATGAAAACTGAAGAAAATCTGAGGCCAGATTTTTCGAGGAATCATAAAAAGGCCAATTTGACTCATCACATATTGGAAAATTGCTCATTCCTCCATCAGTGATAGTCCTAGAAATACTTCAATTTCTTTGTAAAGCCTCAATAGGTTGGGGATGGGGAGGCTTATTGGACTTCTATCTTACAGGCTTCAATCGCCGAACCCTGAAAAATAAACTCAGACTGCCATCTTAAAATTATGTTCTTTGCTCAGCAACACTTCTGCCTTTGATTCTAATCTAGTTTCAACTTCCAAAACATTTTAAATTCAATTCAACATAATGCTGTTGACTGTTGTAACACTTCTTGCTGTAATCATCTGAAAACTGTTCTTCAAGCCTTATTGTGTAAGAAATGTCACAGCCTGTTCTTCATCACAGTCCACCAAGTAATATCTGGATCTCTATCTGATGTGTGTAAAACCTTTAAGTTGATAGTAATCAATTTATCTTTCACGTAAAGTCACATTGTATATGATTATTCTACAGTCACTGCTAACAGTTATGAATGATTGGACCTAATATCAGCAATTCACACTTTTAATGAAATTGAAGCATTATTGTAAAATGTGTTAATCTTGGTATGGTGCCTTTTTCTACTTAAGGCATTAACAAATTTGGATACTGACATTGCATATCATGCTTGTTTCTCTTTCCCATAATTTTTAAAGATGTTGTACAACATTGGATTTGGTAAGATTTTTTATGATTGGACTGTCCTTCGTAACATGTGCTTTTGCTCATGTAATCTTTAATGACAATTAACTGTGGTTATATTCCATAGGTATGTTATAGATCTTAAAGGATGGGGATGGATTTTTGTGCCTACAGTTAAAAAACAAGTAGGCAGGATCTAATTTTATATTTTACTGAATGTCCAGTGTTCAAAAAGTGATTTGCTGGAAATGCAGCTGCACAAACATAAAAGCTTAGGGTATTTTTAAAAAACGGATGAAAGAGGAAATTGATCTTATCAGGGTGGTCTTAAAAGATTTCACCATCCTGTAATATTGAATAACTTCCATTTGATGGAAGTTCACAACCAAACTGGCAGATGTCAAACATTTCTCCCATCAGCAGCATACAGAATGTAGACTGAATTGAAGCTAGTCTGATGTCCTTTACTTGGATTTTATTAAAGACTAACGAGGTCCATTTGAAAAGATTTTTCAGATGGAGTTTAAGAAACATGTGGAAATGTTGGCTATGCCCATTATCCAGCCTATCTTCAATTTACTCAAATATAAATTTAAGCTCACATCCAGAACACCACAAGTAGAGACCAATTATTTCTTGTGTTAGAAAAATGATTGAAAGGAAGTCACTGTGGGTTACACATATATACCACATAAACAACTGCATTGTGGCTTCCCCAATGATTCAGTAAGGCACAAGGATCAACATGGTCTCTTGCTTAATTCCCAGTCTGTCCTAAGATTGCTTTTAATGCCTCTGGCTTCGACAGAAGATAAAAGGCCAAAGTTCCTGCTTCGGTTTGCCATGCTACCTGGTTCCATTGGAGGTAAGTGCATCTGAGCAATATGACTGGATCATTGTCAGCTGTGATGCATTCAAGTTGGAATAGCCTCTGACATTCACTATTAATCCTCCATATGAAGGTCAGATACTGGAAGGTATCTTTTATCCGAGGATATATACCCCAGTGACAGCCTCATGACTACTGGAAGGTAGAAATTCAGTGGAAAAAGTAGCAAGAAATAAGGATGGCTAAACTATATGGCCAAGATGTGGCAGTGGAGTAGGCAGTGTATAGACTCTTGTGCCTAGGATTATCTCTTCATCTGCATTTTTTTTCTTTTTCTATTTCCTTCTTTTCCTTTTTTCTCAAACTGACCTGATAAAAAGAGCTTTTCAACAATAGGTAGCTTTGATTGGCTCCAGGGCGATGGCACTGTCTTCAGGGGCAGCTTGGCTACAGAGCCAGCCGGCCGTGTGCAGCCTGGAGTGGGACCCTCACTTCTACCTGGAGTGGGCCCCTGGCAGAGTCATGGCATGGGCTGGCACCCTGGAGCAGGATGCTCTCTGCGGCATGGCATGGGGTGGGGTGACTGGAACAGGGCAGTCTCTGTGGCAAAATGTGGATTGGAAAGCCCGGAGTGGATGCTGTCTGTGGCATGGGCTGAGAAGTTGGGCACAGGACAGCCTCTGCAGCACTGTTTGTGGCATGGCGGGATTGGGAGGCCCGGAGTGGGACACTGTCTGTGACATGGTGGGATTGAGAATCCCGGAGTGGGACACTGTCTGTGACATGGTGGGATTGGGAAGCCCAGAGTGGGACACTGTCTGTTACATGGTGGGATTGAGAAGCCCGGAGTGGGACACTGTCTGTTACATGGTGGGATTGGGAAGCCCGCAGCAGGAAACTCTCTGCCTCATAGCATGGACTGGGATGCCCAGAGCGGGACACTCTCCATGCTATGGCGGTATTAGGAAGCCCAGAGTGGGACACTCTCTGTGCCTTGGTGTGTATTGGGAATCCCAGAGTGGACACTCTTTGTGCTATGGCTGGATTGGAAAGTCTGGACAGCACACTCTCTGTGCCAATGACATGGGTTGGGAATCCCGGAGTGGGACACTCTCTGCCTCATAGCGTGGGCTGGGATGCCATGGCTGGATTGGAAAGCCTGGACAGGACGGTCTCTGTGCCATGGCGTGGATTGGGCAGCCCGGAGTGGGACACTCTCTGTGCCGTGGTGTAGATTAGGAAATCGGACGGAACTCTCTTTCTGCCATGGCGGTGTTGGGAAGCCAGGATAAGACATTGTCTGTGCCATGATGGGATTGGAAAGCCTGGACAGGATACTCTCTGTGCTATGGCGGGATTGGGAATCCCGGACAGGACACTCTGTCTGCCATGGCGGTGTTGGGAAGCAAGGATAAGACACTCTCTGTGTCATGGCGTGGATTGAGAATCCCAGACGGGACACTCTCTGCCTCATAGCGTGGGCTGGGACACCTGGAGTGGGACACTCCCTGTGCCATGGTGTAGATAGGGAAGCCTGGACGGGACACTCTCTGTGCCATGCCGTAGATTGGGAAACCCAGTTAATATATGGAGTTTGAGATGATCATGTGAAAAAAACTCACTAGGATTCACAGAAAGAATCACTACCATGAAATGCAATGAAAATGACACTAAGCCAAAATATGGTAAGATTCTACGTTACATTTCCAGAGAGATAAAATATTTTAAATTGCCATATGCCTCATTGTTGAGATTTTAATTCATGGAGAAATAAATCATCCATCTTTTTTTTTAATTGAATCATATTTATAAATCACAAATCAGGAAAGAAATTAAAAACCAAAGTCTAAAATGGTTACAAGGCCACTTTCAGGTTTGGAGGGTTTGAGCTAAAGAGGGAGACTGAATAGCCTGGGGCCATTTACCCTCACGCATCAGAAGCTGAGGGGTGACCTCACAGAGAGTTATAAAATCATGCCTGACATGAATAGGGTGAAGAGCCAAGGTCTTTCCTCCAGATTGGGGAGTCAAAAACTAGAGGGCACAGGTTTAAGGTGAGAGGTGAAATATTTAATAATAAATCAATAAATAACCTTAGGGGCAACATTTTCACACAGAGGATGGTGCGTGTATGGAAGGAGCTGCCAGAGGAGGTGGTAGAGGCTGGTACAATTACAATGTTTAAAATACATCTGGATGGGTATATGATTGGGAGGGGTTTGGCAGAATATGGGCCAAATGCTAGCAAATCAGACTAAATTAATTTAGGCTACCTGATCAGCATGGATGAGTTGGGCCGAACTGTCTGTTTCCATGCTGTAGATCTCTGTGCCTCTATGATGCTAAATTGCATTATTTCCAAAGGTAGGAATTCCTTCTTATGGAAGGGCATTTAATCAATAAATGAATTTAGAATAATTAAATTGGTTACTGTTGAGCGACTTTAAATCTCTTGGTTATTTGGTTCAATGAGGCAGCTCAGGATTAAAGAAACTAGAAAATGAAAGAAAAATACAGAGTCAACCTAAGCCAGTACTGTGGTTTGATGTTATCCCGATCTACCCACTGAAAATCCGTCAAATGAAAGAAAAGGCATGCATCTTTATTACAACTAGCATGACTTCTGGAAGCCCAAAAGTATTGCAGAATCAAAGAAATGCAGTCGCAGTTAAAATTCAAAAGGAGACTTTGAATTTTAAACTGGTTTTCTGTGCAGAAACTGTGGTCAATGTGCTCATTCTTTGAATGTGCAGTTCTGGATCTGACAATAGTACTGTCTTCCATACGGTGTTCCTAATTTCTGACTATGCGGGAAATCATTGCAACTTTGCTGTCAGGTGAATTCAGGTGAAAATAGGACTAGAGCCACAAGATGCTATCCAAGGCTAGATTTATTTTTACTTCCTTTTTTTATGTGGCTAGGAGGAACAGGAGAAGCTGAATCAGGGGACTTCATCTGATTAGCACATTCATGAGACAATTCAATTAAACTCACAAGAGTCTCCAATGATCATGCACAGACAATAGTGGAACCGAAAGTTGGTTCTTACCAGGTATATACTAATACATCAAAACTAGCCCCCCAACTCTTCGCCTTCCCCTGCATGATTCCTACATATATAGAAATGTTAGGATGATTTTTCTTCTAGTTTAAGAGGTTGTGAAGTTTCAAAAAGATCACAAGACATTTCCATTTCTCATTTTGTTTGATTTGATTCAACAAGATCTGTGAGCTTTACTGATATTAGATTACTGATATGCAAACAAAAATATTAATGCTGGTGAAATCTGATAATATGAATGCTTTGAAAGTAGTGTCTTTATCATTGTAGTAGTAGCTATTACTATATTCTGATTTTTCTTATCTCTGTGTGGTTGCTGTTATGATAACAGGCAGACAGCATTGGACAGCATCCAGGGTTTGGGCTTATAAGTGACCAAAAGCATTCACCCCACTCAAGTGTTAGATAATAAGTATCTCCAACATAAGAACATCTAAATAGCTCCTATTGGCATTCAGTGTTATTATCATTGCTGAATCTCCAACTACCAACTACCTGGAGGTCACCATTGACCAGCTAATCAACTGGACCAGCCAGATAACAAGTGCAACGAATAGACCAGGTCAGAGGCTAAGACTTCAGTGGTAAGTAACTCATTGTCTCACCCTAAACCTGCCCAAAAGGCAAAAGTCAAGAGTGAAATGAAATATTCTTATCTTGTACAGATGTGTACAGCTCCATAATATTCAACACCATCCAGGAAAAAGCAGCCTGCTTGACTGGCACTTCATCCACCATATCAAACATTCCACCTAACTATTGCCAATGTGCAGTGGCAGAAATGTGTAATATCTGCAGGATGCACTGCAGTAACTCACCAAGGATCCTTTAACAACACTCAACAACAACTCAGAAATACAAGGTCAGCTGATGAATGAGAGTAACACCAACTGCAAGTTTCTCTCCAAGCCACACATCATCCTGACTTGGAACTATACTGCTCTTCTTAAACTGTCATTGGTTCAAAATCCTGAACCTTCCTTTCTAATAGCACTGTCCCTACACCTGAATGACTGCAACAGTTTGACAAAGTATCACTTTCTTAAGGGCAATTCAGGATGGACAATAAATGCTGGTGCAGTCAGTAACATCAACATCCCATGCATGAGCTAAAATAAATGTGAATTTCTCTGAGTGACACTCAGGGAGAGTAATTCTGTATATGATTTCATATTTTTATTTCAACACTTGTTTGTAATGTTGTGAAATGGTTTTGCAAAACCGTCACTGTTCTGAACTGAAGAAGGGATGCTTTCAATTATACTGGACAAGATTGTAAGTCTTGCATTACAATTGAGCTCGTGAACCTGTTATTCACCTTTGACCAATAGAATAGAGAAGTCTGAAGATTAGTCCATCACACTTAAATGAGAAGCAGGCTGAAATTTGGGAAAATATAATTGCCTTCCAATAAAGTCAGGGACTTTTCCCAAATGCAGTGAGAATTATCGATCAGCATTCTGTTGATAACAGCATATATTGACTCATTCTCACAGTATTGCATTTAGGAGAATGGGTATAAAATAAGTTTGGTGCTAACAAAATAATCATTAGGTCTTTTTAGATTACATTACATTACATTACAGTGTGGAAACAGGCCCTTCGGCCCAACAAGTCCACACCGACCCGCCGAAGCGCAACCCACCCATACCCCTACATTTACCCCTTACCTAACACTACGGGCAATTTAGCATGGCCAATTCACCTGACCCGCACATCTTTGGACTGTGGGAGGAAACCGGAGCACCCAGAGGAAACCCACGCAGACACGGGGAGAACGTGCAAACTCCACACAGTCAGTCACCTGAGGCGGGAATTGAACCCGGGTCTCTGGCGCTGTGAGGCAGCAGTGCTAACCACTGTGCCACCGTGCCGCCCACACAGTCGTCTTCAGTTGTTGATCAAAACACCAGGGTTTAAATAAGCAAAGCAATCAAAATATTAATGTCTAATGCAGGTAGTGGTTGTCTGAAGTAAATACTATTTAGTAAGTGCTGAGAGCATAACAAAACAGATTAAAATGCTGAACACCAATAAAACATTGTGACCGTTTTCTCAGAATTCACTGAAGTTGATCATCTGAAACATGTCGAAAGCACCAAAACATTAAATGTAAAATGTTATGATTTAGTTTTTTCCGTTTTAAAATTAACAGACATTTTGGAGAATTGAATTTTGGTCTGCGTTAAGACTACAACAGATTTCAGATGTAGCCATGAAAGCTGATGGTTACTTTAGGTACATAAAGCAACAGCACAAATTTATTTAATTTAGCACAACTTTGCTCTAAATAGGGAAAAGATGGAGAGTGCAATGGTTGGAGAAATCACATGTGAACACTATGGGCAAGAACATGTGTGCAAAGAGACAGGGGTTACTCTTCTCAAACTGTGATTTATGTAAAGTGCCACAACAATATGTGCAAGCTCTACATTGTGGGGCCTACAATGATTTCATGTTATCACTGGATGTTAAGTGGTTGAATTGTAAGTGGTATAGAGCATTGCTTCATTTCTAAATCTGTCATCAATCTTCACACAGGTGAACATAAAGCTACAGAAAATATTGAAAGAATAATAGGATTCTACTCGGCTGTCAACTGCTGACTTAAAAAAATGATATTGCTAATGGTTTTATTATGCATGGGAACTTAGTATTAGCATGTGGTCATTCAGAGCCTTGAACCTGTTACACAATTCAATGAGATCTTGGCTGCTCTGTACCTTATTATCAGCTTGGCTGTACAGCCAGATCTATCTTTTAAAGGATGACCTCCCACTCACTTGTGTTGAAATCTATCTTACAACGTTTAGTCCTAACACATAATCTATCAATGTTTTTGCAATTTTATGCTCCTTCCCATACTACTTATTATTTTTTATCCACTAGTCGTTTCATCATTTGTAAAGTTATAAAACCATAAGACAAAGGCACAGAAGTCAGCCTATAGAGTCTTCTCTGTTAGTCAACAAGATTATAGTTGATCTGACAATCCTCAACTCCACTTTCCTACCATATTTCCAAATGCTTGATTCTGTGAATGATTAGAAATCTGTCTCAGTCTTGAATATACTTAATGCCCCTGTTTCAACAATCTTCTGTGTTGAAAAAATAATGCAGATTGACTATCCTCTGACACAAAACTTCTTTTCCCATTTGTGTGTTGAATGAGCCACACCTTACTCTGAGATTATACCCTCTGGTATACCCTAGACTCTCCCATCAGGGGAAACAACCTTTCAGCATTGACCCTATGAAGCCTCTTTGGAATCACATAATTTTCATAGAAGTCTCCTCCAATTCATCTAAAATCCAATGATTACAGATCTAACCTTATCAAGCTCTACTCATAAGAAAATCCTTCCATACTCAGAATCAACCCAGGCAACCTTCTTTAGACTGTGAATGATATTGGTATATTTTTTCTGAGACTTCTGTTCAATGTGGTCTGTTGGAAAAGTTCTGGCAAGCATAAACATTGTATCTTTTTTTAATTTAATATTTGATTTTAGACTGTAAAAAGGAAAATAATTGTTATCAAACAAGAATTGCTGAAGGAATGCTGATTATTTTACAAACAAGTGACCTGATGTTCATTTTAAATACAGTTTGCACAGCTGTTTGTTCAAGCAGTTGTGGAGGCCTGATTTGCAGATTTAACCGAAGGAGTGTGTACGAATGAAGCATTGACTTGTGGCAAGTAACTATTTAGCCTGTGGACTAGTGACCAGTTATCGATTACCACTGAATTGCCTTCCCAGTCTTTTCCCCTGTCTGCATCTACCTGCAAAAGGAAATGTATAAGGTGGCTAGAATGTTAACTAACATGCCATTCATTCATCACTTTTAACCAGTAGATGCAGTCCCTTCACTCGTCCAACAGAATGCAATTGCAATCAGAATCCAAGACAAAAATTAACACAAGTTGACCTCACCAGCCTACCAGATTCATATAAAACTTCACAGCATTTACACGTCACCAGCTATTCAGCTACATCAGGCACACCACCCAGAAAACCACAAACGATGACCATTTGCTTTCTCACTTCTCATAGCCACAGGGAGAAGCACTGGATGCTGGGAGAGAAGCCCATACAACACTCTCACTCCGTCCACTCAGCCTGAGGATGAAGATGGTTCTCCACATGATGGGGCGATCTGCAATAAAGACTATTGGGCATAACAGTATATTTCTACCTTATTCCTGCTCAACCTCCTTCTCGCACTCAGGGTGAAATCTAGCACAAAGTGAAAGCTGCAGATGTTGTAAATGTGGACCTCCTCCTTTCCTTCCCATACTATGCTCCCACCTGCTCTCAGAATCTTCCAGAATCCAAGAATTGTGGCCAGGCCAGCTGTAGCTGGCTCAGAAGAAAATGGAAGGACAGCTTGAGAACATGATGAGGAAGCACTTTCGCTTGATCTGGCACTTGCTGTCTCCAGCTCCGATATTGACACTGCATGAATTTCAGAGGCTAGAACTGAGTCATTATCAGTAACACTGAGTCACTGGACATGAGTAGCTCAGAATAAGCTGGAGGATAGGACTGTTCACCTACTCGCTCACCAACGAGGGTGCTCTAGAGGATTCAGATGAAGTTAACCCTCAAACTTTGTTCATTCTGAAAAGAGACTTAGCTGATCAACTGTTTCTGATTTGTATACCCATCAGTTTTGGGTGTCCTTTCAACATCTTTTCAACTTCTCCAAGTACTTTGGTATCTTTTTATAAAATGGAAATCAGAACTGATTTACCAAACTGATAGCAGAACGGAGGGGTAATACTTATCAGAAAAGATTACTGGCTCAGGCTCTTTCCTCTACAATAGAGGAAGGTGACCTGATAGTGTTCTTTATATTGTGCAGCACCCCAACCTCATCATCAATCTGTCCACAATTTTAAACGAAGACATGTACACATTGTTGAGATCACGGACTAGTTTGATACTGCACAGGCTGAGGTCAGTATGAAGGACTCGCTTTCTCAATCTTTCCTTTTGCCTGAGGGGTTGTGACCTTCAGGTTCAACCACCACCAGTAGTCTCTCTCTCTCTCTCTCTCTCTGTCTCCGTCTGTCTATCTGTCTGTCTGTCTCTCTCTCTCTCTCTCTCCCCCCACCCCAATCCCCCGCACCCCACCCACCCCCCATCACTAAAAAAGAGAGAGGAGCCCTCAGATCTAGTAAGATCTTGCCAACTTTTTACATGGAATAGTGGGACCTAGACAGACAAATGCTGCCAAAATGAATCAATGGCACCCAAATTCAGCAAGTAGTAATGCAGCTGCTGTTTAAAAAAAAGGTAAAGCTACTATCGTCCAACCAGACTGCTCTCTCTGTCATTAGAGAGAGAGACACACAACTGGTGGTGGTGTAACCTGAGGGTTGCTGTATCTCAGGTGAGGGAAAGGTTGAGAAGGAGAGTCCTTCATGGTAGCCACAGCCAGTGCAGGAATTGAACCGACACTGTTGGCATTACACTGCATCACAAACCAGCCATCCAACCAACTGACCGCTTCAAGTAGCAATTCAGTGGACAAACAAGACACAATACCTGGGTCATCTTCCTGCATATAGAGCTGTGGTGGTTAATTACAGGAGCAACAATGACCCAGTGAGCAGAGCAGGATTTTGTGTTTTGCATCAGGATCCCAACTTTGAGGGTCAGTTAAGGATCTTGACTCCACATTGTATCAGTGGTAGACACATGGCTGCCAAAAGATGAAACTAGTGAACAGAAGGTAAACTTGCCATCCAATTCAGGACAGTTAAGATTGAAACCTTTAATTAAAGCCCTTGAAGCTGGGGACCCAAATGATGCTCCCTGATTATGGATGTTTACTGTTAGGGATATCGGAGGGAAGACACCTGTATTGCGAGGTGCCCTCTAACTGTGAATTTAACATATGGTCAGAGCATTGGGCCAGCTTTGTGCACTGGAGATCCATCACAGTGTGGTTTACAACTGCAGCTGTGCCCAGGTAAGTAGGAAGCAGGATGGTGCCAGCACGCTGGCGCACTGACCAGCAGAGTGAAATGGTCTGCCTACTCACCTCTATCCTTTCCTCCATATCAGGGTGAAAATGCTGTCGAGTGTCAGGAAGCAGTCCTGCAAAACATGGTCCAGTTTCGATTAGATTCCCTGCAGTGTGGAAACAGACACTTCGGCCCAACCAGTCCACACCGACCCTCCGAAGGACAACTCACCCAGATCCATCTCCCTCTGACTAATGCACCTAACTCAATGGACAACTTAGCATGGCCAATCCAACTGACCTGCACATCTTTGGACCGTGAGAAAAAGCCAGAGGACCCGGAGGAAACCCATGCAGACACAGGAAGAATGTGCAAACTCCACACAGTCAGCCGAGGCTGGAATCGAACCCAGGTCCCTGGCGCTGTAAGGCTGCAGTGCTAACCGCTGAGCCACCGTGCTGCCCTCATTTATAACCCTGGAGCAATAAAAAAACAAAATACTGTGCAACTGAAGATCTGAACTAAAAACAAAGTACGTGTGAGAGTAAGGGATGGATCTTATACTTACTTTGGCTAAGTCCAAGATGCATAAAGTTTACTGGTAGGTTTGGCACCATGAGGCCAAATAAACTCTCTGGCTTTATCTTACCAAACTTGCCATGTTAATTGCCTACCTTGCCCCTATAATGCCAATCACTTCAAGGGAATGCAGTGAAGGTAAACCAGGCTGATCCCGGGGATAGAGGGACAGATTGACTAGGTTAGGATTGGAGTTCAGACAGGTGAGGGGGTATCTCATTGAGACTTATAAAATTCTAAAAGGATGAGACAGGGCAGATACAGGAAGGATGTTTCTAATGGTGGCGTGAACAGTCTGAGAATTTGTAGTGGACCATTTAGGGCAGAGATGAGGAGACAGTTCTTCACCCAAAGAGTGGTAGGTCTGTGGAATTCATTATCACAGGAAGGAGTTAATGTCAAAACATTGAATGTATACTCGAGGCAGCTAGATATAGCACTTGGGGCGAATGGGATCAAAGGTTATGGGGAGAAAGCAGGATACGGCTATTGAGTTGGACAGTTAGCCATCATCGTGATGAATGGTGCAGCAGGCTCAAACGAATGAATGGCCTCGTCCTGATCCTACATTTTATGTGCCCACCCATCACATCATGTGCCCTTAGCAAAACAACTTACCAGTTCTTGGAGATATACCCAAAAACTGGCTGTGCAAGCAAATACCTAGCAGCTAGCCCTCGAAGCATTGCTGAAAACCAGTCATCTTCTCATCCCCAGGGAGGAGGACATCATGTGGTATTGGCAATCCAGAACTTCATCCACATGCACAGGGATAAGCAGCAGTGAAATTCAAGGATATGGGAAGCGATGGCCCTTCTTGCCCAGAAGCTGGATCAGTGTCCCATGTCAAGCACCTGTCTGCCTCCATGGACAGGTTGGCCCTAATGCCCTCAGGGCCTGCTGAAAGTGTACACAAGGCTCCATTATCTGACCCATTTGTTACCAAAACCGAGGGCTTGATGAACAGGGGTTGTTCACCTCAGTCCAGCAAACCCATCCTCACAAGAAGACAGAATGGTGCCAGGAAGCACACAAACAGAAGAGGAGCAACATGCAGACCCTGGGCAGCTTCTTCTCAGGGCACTGCCAATTTGGCTAGGTATGCTAGCTCCAGATTGCCTGCGTGCCTCTTACTCTTTGAAGTTCAAAATGAGGAGGGCCAACTTCCCCTTGGCATGCCTGTCTTGTCTAGACACGCACCCCGGGTCCATCCTACCAAAGGTCTCAGGTGTACATTAGAACAGGTTCCCTCCATCCTACCTGCAGATCCATGGTGTGTGCTTCGATACAGTGGAGGGGAGAGAACGGAAAAAATGCATTTTGGGCACTTTGGTGGCACAGATGCAAAAGACTATGTTGATTTTCAAAATGTCTGCATAAACTTTGTTGACTGTGAATTTCATGTCTACTTTTAGGTTCGCCTTGTGCAGTGCTCAACACATTGTCACACCACCCAACAGAGCATCACGGCCAAATAAGATGCTACATGGATTGAGGTTTATACACAGAACCAACAACATCAGCTCCGTTTGGGGGAACAATGTAAACACGTGGCATCGTAACATTCCTGGTGGCCCTGATGGATACTGATCCCTAATATTTGGATCCTTCAGTGCACTAAACTGTAGCTGCCAAAATGTGGTCCAGCAGTGGCTATGTCAGTGATGTGCTACTCCTGAGAATGTAAATGGTGCAGATTGGTCATGGAGTATGCATCCTACAGGACCTTGGGTTGGATCTTTATTAGTATGTGACTGACAATGTTTCCTTGAAAAAACTCTAACATACGGTGTGTGCTGCAGGCACCTCCTTCACGGATCAAGTGACATACCTGCCCAATCTGAGTGTGATTGTGGCCATTTTCTTCCTATTATGCATGTTTGATTTCCACCACAATGAAAGGTGACAGTGAGTGTTCCTCCTCTAACGACCATGTTGGTAAGCTGCCAAATATCTACATCCCCTTCCTAGTTATCCATCCTTTTAAACCCACAGGACTGGCACTTCAACCAGTTCCCCTCCAATCTACATTCGCCTACTCCCACCTTACTCTCTCCCAGACACAGGCCTGGTCTTGTAATTCATGCCACCACCCAATTGAAGCCAGTCACTGTGGACAAGTGTCCCTGCACCCACACCCCTCACTTACTATAGCCTTCACAGTCGTGCTTTACCCCCTTCGAAATCCTGCTGCCTCCCTCCTTCACAATTGTATTGTGCCTTTGCCCAGAGCTTGCAGCCCCAAAGTGTTAAGGTGCAATGGGGGTGAGGAGCATATCAGTGTGACCCAATAGCGAAGCAGATTTGATTGGCCGAATAGCCTAATTCTGCTCCGATACTAATCTGAACTTATGCAGTTACTCCTGTGTTCTGCAATACAAGCATGTGCTTCCAGATCAGAATGTAGATCGGCATCTGACATCTGTCAGCCTAAGTCCATGGAGCAGTGAGTGCAGCTGATATCCATGTATCATGCCACATTTGAGGTTTGTAGGTAAAAGTCATATAGCGAAGCTAAATAATTTCACTGTTAATTTTAAATGGCCCAATTTCTGTTAAACAAAAGTGTCATTTCAATGAACATCAATGATTCACACTAACCATAGTTTGAATTACTTTGGACATTCAAACGAAATGTAAAAATGATTAATCAAGGACAAAATTATTTTATATTCTGTTATTTGGTGCACTTTTTCATTTTTAACATTGCATATGACCTTAGATTGACATCCATATATTCTCTGGGCATGGTGCTCCATGTATTAATCCTTCTCACATAATGGTGAGTGATATGCAAGCTATTAAAGGTACTTATATTGTGTTTTACTTGACTGCCTTTTTAAACCTTCAGTGTTAAACCATTCACCTTCAAGGATATTACCTTTGGCTAATATAACAGACATACAGCTGCAAAGAAAAGAACAAATTGCTCCGTAGTGTGATGGATTCAAGTTTAGATTGCAACATACAATTGTATGATTTATTCCAATTATTGAGCATACCTTAATTAATTAATTTTCATGTTCAGTATTTATGAACTACATTAAAATTGCCAGCTTATACTTAATTTTGTTGAAACATATATAGTTTTATCTGTACGAAAAGTGGCAGCATTGGAGAAAAGAGCATTTCCTTCCATTTTCCTTCCGTGAGAGCATCAATTGCCCAAGTAAACTGCTCTCTAAATTTTCACCGGTCACTGATCTAGTCATGATGATAGCAGTTAAATATTTGTTGATAGCTATTTCCAATGAAATCATCTCTTAGAACTCTTAACAATTTTCGAAGGAATATTACCCCTACTACATTTAGATTAGATTACTTACAGTGTGGAAACAGGCCCTTCGGCCCAACAAGTCCACACCGACCCGCCGAAGCACAACCCACCCAGACCCATTTCCCTACATTTACCCCTTACCTAACATAATGGGCAATTTTAGCACGGTCAATTCACCTGACCTGCACATCTTTGGACTGTGGGAGGAAACCAGAGCACCCGGAGGAAACCCACGCAGACACAGGGAGAATGTGCAAACTCCACACAGTCAGTCGCCCGAGGCAGGAATTGAACCTGGGTCTCTGGCGCTGTGAGGCAGCAGTGCTAACCACTGTGCACCGTGCCGGCCGCATTTATGAGTTGGCAAAGTCATATGAACCAGTAAAATTAATATACTTTCCCCTCTCCTAGTTTATAAAGTGGGAAGTTAAACTGATGCTGCAAAAACATGGGACTAACATTTGAAAAGATTGATATCTTTGATTGGAGTCCTAGACTCATTGTCGTGTAGTCCCTCGCTCAGCATATTTTCAAGCGATAAAGTACAGAAAGTATGACGTGTGATTAACACACTGCCTGTTCCCACCCTAATCTTGTTCCCACAGTACAAGGATATGCAAGTTAGACATTAGCCAATCCAGTGTTATGCATATTGTGACCTTTAAGTGAGCCATTAATGAGGCAATAAAAAGAGTGAAGACCATATGAAATGTTGAGAGGCAAACATGATTGATTCTGTCAACTAATTCTGCATTGAGTAACGACTTTGTTATATCTTAAGATCTATTATTTTAATTGGCCATTGCCAGCAAAAACCCTTAATCCACCCCTGTATTCATAATACGTTGGACAGCAGAAGGTGGGAGAGGTTGAGAAGGCTGCTTTTTCATCCAGATGGAGGAAAAGATGAGAAGGAAAAGGGGGTTACATCCTTGGAAGGATGCCATCTGCACATCAAAGCACCGGTCCCCAAACCATGTACTGTCTGTCTGTCTGTCTGTCCTCATAAACGTGGCCTTTCATCCAACTCACCTCCTTCCCTAAGGCACCAAACTGCCTTGTCTAAAAAGCTCAGGATGAATGTAAGTCCAGTCACCACGATCCTCATCTCAGGGTCTCCTTATAATCCCAGCAGTGCCTGCAAGTGAATTCTGATACTGCTGGGACCATAAGAGTTGCTGACCAATTAGAGAGAAGGATTTCCTTTCACTGAGTAGCAAAACAATCCTATTTTCTACTTGCTAAGACTCAGCGTGTTCTCATTATGGGAAAGATTTATTTAAAATCATTTGAATTTGGACTGATGACTGAAGGCTGAATGATCATTATGCCGTCCATTTCTGAAAGATATACCCCAATGAGATGTTACTGCTGTTCATGTTGGTCTTTGATAGTTCCCTAATCAACGGCCTCAAAATGATATTGGTATCTCCTAAGGATGATTCAGCTGGACTGTGGACCCCACAATTGTCTGAAGCTGATACGGGTGTCCTGATGGAGGTTGACACGGGAGGAATGATATGTTGTTTCTTTATAGGAGCAGTGAGGGAATGAAAAGGGAATATGTGGTGTGAATATTGATGTCCTAGTGTATGAGTATTTGCTTCAATACTAATAGAGGCAAAGGCACCAGATGCAGTTTGCATACCTGAGAGAAAATGCAAAACTAGCTGTCAGAATAATACAGCTGATATTTATGCAGACACTGGAAACATAGGTCCAATATTTACCTTTGAAGGAATTTATTGGATAAAATTCCTGAATCTAAACATAACCATGAGAGAAATTTAGTAACACCAACTACTCCTGTTGAGAACTTTGGTAAAGAGGGAGAAGGTAAATTTTTCATTGTCGTATTGTTCAGGCTTCCCTATAGATACCTGAATGCTAAATAATTGGTAAACTCTGCTTATTTTAGGTATCGAAATGTCTCTATTCTGCAATATTCACAACGCATTTCTCTTGAGCACAAGAGTTTGGCAGAGGTCTCCATATGGCAATAATATATCTAGTTGTCAAAAATAGATCCTCAAATCCAATGATAATTTTGTCTTTGAGGAAAATGTGGCAAATTTGATTTACTGTTTATGCAAAGCAAAGCATACATTCCTATCTCTCTTCAACTGTACTCGAAATCAAAACTTAGGTGATGATTGTTTCAGATTTTTACAACCTAGTTTGGAAGAGTGCTCTATCTCACTCCAATCCCACTATTCCATAGTTCACAACATAAATGTAATTGATTTTCCATGCCCGAAACATCAACTCTCCTGCTCCTTGAATGCTGCCTGACCTTCTAGCGCCATACTTTTCGAGTCTGATCTCAAGGCGAGTGGTGCTGGATGGGGGCAATTAAGACTTTTTTGCCAGGAGGACGTGGAGAACCATGATACCATCCTGATGAGAGATGGACGTATAAAGGGATTGGACATCTATGGTAAAGAGGAGGCAGCTGCAGTCTCCAGACAGGAAGTTCTGAAATTAAAGTAAAGAGTGAGAGAAATTGTGGATGTAGGTGGGAAGGGATTGGACAAGGGGAGAAAAAGTAGTGTTGCAGCTGGAAGGAATAAATCCTATGGGGCAGGAACAGGTAGAAATAATGGGTCCACCTGGACAGTCCTGTTTCTGAATTCTGGAGAGAAGTTAGTAACAGGTTGAATGGGATTGGGGGACTATGAGCTGGGAAGCTGTCAGAGGGAGATCAGCAGATGAAATGAGATTGATGACTATCATGGACACAATAGCCTGATTCTCAATAGTGGGGTAATGGTCCAGGGGGAGATAGGAGGAGGTGTCCAAGAGCTGGCACTTACCTCTGCCAGTCTGCCAGACAACAGCACCAGCCCTGTCAGCAGCCTACTGACAAAGTCAGGGATGGATCTGAGAGAAGAGAGTGCTGTCAGTTCAGAGGGAAGTAGGTTTGAATGGATCAGGGAGACAGAGATATTAAGGCCATCAATGTCACATCGACAGTTCTCCATGAATGAGTTGAGTGTAGAGAAAAGGCCAGAGAGAGGGGTCCAGATGGAAGGAGAGTGTTAGAGGTGAGTGAAGGAGTCTGTGGGATGGGGGAGGGGACTTCTGTCCAAAGAAATGGGCAGGGTGGCAGAGGTGATGGAAGAAGAGTTTAGCATCACGTTGTGTCCTCAATTTATAAGGCACTATTTCCGTCACCAGAAGCAGAATAAGATACCACCACCAGCCACATTATCCCTCCTTCCCTTGGCAACATTCCACATGGACCATTCCCCCTGAACACTCTGGTCCCCTCCTGCTCCATTCCCAACATCTCCTAACACTCCTATAGCACCTAGCCATGCAGTTGCAGAAGGTGTAATATCTGCTGATTTACCTGCCTGTTCCTCATCATCCAAGGCCCCAGATATATCTTCCAGGTGAAGCATTGATTTACCTGCACTTCATTCAATCCAGTCTACTGTATTCACAATTCACAATGTGGCCTCCTCTATACTGGGGAGACAAAACACAAATTGGGTGATTGTATTGCAGAATGCTTACATTCTGTGCACAAACATGACCCTGAGAATCCAGCTGCTTGCCATTACAAACCATTTATGTTTTTGTCACAAGCCATGAGCAGTATCCCACCGAGCCTCAGTTCAAGCTCAAAGAACAACATCTTGTTTTCTGCCTTGAGATCCTGCAACCTCTGGGATTCCAACTGAGTTCAATAACTTTAGATCCTGATTCCATCCTTCTGTGTTTATTTACCTGACCCCGCACCGTTACAATGTGGGTTGTTTTGCACACAGTCATCCATTCCGCCAACTTTGTCTTCAGCATTAACATCACGGTTCCCTCACTGCTATCAGTTCTGATGAAGAGTCACCAGACTCAAAACATTTCTTCCCACAGCTGATGCTTAGTTTCACCAGCAATTTCTGTTTTTGTTTCAGATCGACAGCGTGCACAGTTTTTTTTTAATCTTCGTAACAAAGTGCAGAAGACAATGAGAGCTTAAAATTCTGTTAATAAAATACTTGAGGTATAAAAGAATCTGAAGGGACTTGACTGGATGGATTTGTAATGTATGTTTCCTCTTCTGATGGGAGAATCTGGGATGAAGGGTGACAATTTAAGAATTAGCATTCACCATTGAAGACAGAAATGAGGAGTTATGTTTTCTCTCAGAAAGACAGGGAGTCTTTCTCAAGGTAGGTGAAAGTAGAATTTTTGAATATATTTAAGTAGAGATAGATAACTTATTGATAAGCAATGGGGTAGAAGATTAGTGGGAATGTGGAGTTGAAATGAAGATCACATCAGCTACCATGGCATTGAATGGCAGAGCAACCACAAAGGGTCAAGTGACCTACTCCTGCTCCTGATTCAAACATTTGTTCAGTAGACTATTCATATGTCTCTCATTTTATAGCTGCATTTCAGTGATGCTGTGCCTGTGCCTGTATTGTCTGTTTCTATTTTAGTTCCCAAGTTAGTGCTTTCAATTACTTTCAAATGTTTTCTGTGACATCAAAGCAGGGCAGCACAGTGCCTCACAGCACCAGGGTACCAGGTTTGATTCCAGCCTCAGGTGACTGTGTAGAGTTCGCACATTCTCCCCGTGTCTGCATGGGTTTCCTCTGGGTGCTCTGGTTTCCTCCCACAGCCCAAAGACATGTAGGTCAGGTGAATTGGCCATGCTAAATTGCCCATAGTATTAGATGCATTAGTCAGAGGGAAATGGGTCTGGGTGGGTTACTCTTCAGAGGGTCGGTGTGGACTTGTTGGGCCGAAGGGCCTGTTTCCACACTGTAGGAAATCTAATCTGAAGGGCAGGTATTGGTTGCAGAATATTTTAGATAGTTTTTGGAAGGCTCAGGGATGTAGATCGGTGAATACACCGCTGATGAAGTACGTGAATTATGGTTTGGACATCTAACCAATGAGGTGCAGGCAAAAATAGACAGACTTTAACAGACATATCAAGTAATGGTCGAATGTTTCCAGATTCTTCCAAAAGAAGAGAAAGTGATAAAGAACTTGAATCATAAAAACAGAGAAATAACACTTAGTGGGCTAGAATTGGAACCTGCCCTGAAAGCAAAAGTTGGTAAAGTTTATGGTAGTGAGAGCTAAGGAAATGTGGTTTGAGATGTCACCCTGACAAAAAGGTGTTCAAGGTGCTTGATAAAAATCATTTTCTACAACAGCTGTAACATTGGCTGTGATAATGTTAGTGTGATACCACCTTTCCGTTTGCACACTTCCCCATTGCAAGCAGCACATGGCCATTTTCACACTACTGCTCTGATTTCCTGTCGAGCAAAATACAAATACAAAGAGAGAAACAAGATTTAAACTACAGTTTAGGAAAGTTAAATGAATTTATATGGTGCACTAAAAAAAATCACAGAAATAATGAACATTGTCATGTTCATCCATTAATTTCATTTTCCTTGTTTGAGCCAATATTTCAGAAGATAGCTTTTTTAAAATTGTTCTCAGATGTGAGCAATGATGGCACTGACACGTTGTCCAGATTGTAGTATAATACACCATGGAGCCTTCCACCATAATGGTAAAAATCACACAACACCAGGTTATAGTCCAACAGGTTTAATTGGAAGCACACTAGCTTTCGGAGCGAATCATGACCATAATGATAGATAGAGTGGATTAAGTGTGGCACTGAGAAAAGGCACAGCAGGATAGGCAGCATCGGAGGAGCAAGAGAGTCGATGTTTAGGGCATCAGGAGTGATGAATGGTCCTGCCTGAAATGTCACCTCTCCCACTCCTCGGGTGCTGCCTGACCTGCTGTGCTTTTTCTCACCACCATATTTTATCCACTCTGACTCTCCAGCATCTGCAGTCCTCACTATCCCCCACCTGCTGGTAGATAGTCAGTATCAGGACCTTGACTAAGGAACTATGTTAGTATGGATATTTGAATTGGAATGGTGATTTAGAGGACTTGTGAGGCTAATCACAATCTTGCAGTATTACTATCACCGTCCTTCTTTGGAATAGATATCACAAGGGAAGAGAGTTGCTTTCGAAATGATCTTTGTTAGTTGTTTTATTACATCCTGTGGGTAGCATATACTGCAGAAAAGTTTGCATCTGTGACCTAGCTTGGGCATAAAAATGGTTTACACTCAAAGCCAAGTCAAATGTCAAATCTCAAGAGGTTACTCTAAATATCAAGCTACTCTGTGACTATTAAATAACTACAATTAATTATTCTTGAAAGATAAAGCAAGCAGAATTACTGGTTTCCCTGTGAGCAATCAACTTCACATTGATTTTAGGTCATTTTCCCACTGACTGATCTCTCTGGTTGCAATATTGTCATTTCCTTTCGTTGTTTCTTTCATACCTTTTTTTCAGGTCAGGCCACACCAGCCCAGTTTTCTGGTATAGCTGCTATTTGTCATTGGCCAAAATGTCCACTTACATAATAAGTTATTTCTCGAACAAAGCACAACCTGACTTTGGCCATTTTCCGTCTGTTTCTTTCTGTATCTTTCATCATCTCGAGTGTTTCCTGGGTACATTCTCTTAAGATGCAGCTCATTTTAACTGCATTCTAACTATTTTCTAGGTACAAAAGTTTAAATTATTAGCTGACTATGGTCAGCGGTCTCTTTTTGTTTCAGCAGATCATTCAAGGTTCTGCTATTATGTTTCAAACGTAGCTGTTTCATTTCAGAATATCATGGTCTTTCTGCCCCCTGACAGAGTTGTGTGGGAATATCTCACAGGTCAGTAAACAAAAACAAGGGGAAACAATTGGAACTGCCCTCAACTTCTCATGGCAAGCTGGTTCAGGTGATCAATTTACCTGTTTGGGACTGCTCTGGTAAGTCTCAATAATTGGCTTCTGTTTACCATTGCTGACCCAATTTCTATGTGCAGAAAACAGTACTATTTCATAGACTGTATCCACAAAGTGCCAGAGATGGAAGACACTAACTTTGAAGTTAGAAATAGAGCTATGGATAAAGGTCTTTACAATCCTGGATGATGCCTAGTTTCTGGAGCACTGCTACGTTTTTGCATAGTCAGCTGATTGATCAGTATTCCATCATATTTTTGGCTTCAGTAATTGGCTGATAGACATTCATGGACAGGTAAGATGTTTATTGAAAATGGACTTGATATGAGTGTTTCAGTTGGTTTAAGCTCCTAGTCAATGGTGACTAACACAATGAGGTTGGTGGAGGGTGAGTGCTGATGGTATAATTGAAGGTCAGCAGAAAAGTGCTGGTCTTGTTCATAATCATCATGACCTGACAATGGTAGTTATTGGTGATGATTTGATTATTATTAATTATACCTGCATTGGACTCATCTTTACTTATTTGTTTGTCTCAATACCATCTCATTTTGCCTGGCAAAATCATTCAATTTCCATTATAATTTTGATTATTTTCCACCTTTTCACAGATCTTCCTTTTAGTTTTCTCTGCACCCTTTCTCCAATATTTCTATGCCTCTTTAATTACATAAAACCTGTTACATCAAAAGGTCAACATCCTGAAAGGTTAACGTCATTTCTGTCTACACAGATATTGCCTGACCTTTTGTGCTATTTCCAGTATTTTCTGTTTTTATTGTGGATATTAGGCAGCTGCAGTATTTTGCCTCTGTATTCAAACACCAACATTCATTATAAAGAAAAAGTCATATCACAAAGATGTCCTATAATATTATTTGCCTTGTTTTGTAAATATGTTACAAATACATAATAAATATGCCAGTGACATTGGTAGCTCATGGTAAACATTGTATTTTCCTTCATAAATTATGTTGACAGTCTGGCTAGTCTTTTAAACCTTGGAAATAAACCTTCAAGTGAGCTTCAATTATCTTTCAATTTTCAGGCTGAAGTGATGCCGATGGTATAAATAAAGCAATTTTTCTTTTCTATAACGCATGAAGCTTCTGATTGATTTATTTCTCTTATTATCTAATATGGGTTTTAAAAAACACAAGTGTTGACTCTTTTTGTTGCAATCCAGTGAGGATCATTTTACGTGTTTATTCACCTTCCAGATAATTTCATAAGCTCGCAAATGGACACTTTTTTTTTGTTAAATGTTGCCTATTGTTTCTTCAATCTTTATCAGATATTCATTGTACACTCAACAGTATATTCTGTGCTTTCTGTGGGAGAGGGCTCCCTTTGGGAGTTGGACTCACAAAATTATCCGACTAGCACTCGGATATAATGACTTTGCACAAACAACTACAACTGAAAAATAGCAGGCTGAAAATGAAGGATTTCACAATGATGATGCTTTTACATGATTATGTCCAAAGGCAAGGCCTTAATTAGATTTGTGCTTGATTCCATTCTCGCAAATAAACATATCTTTCGGTCTGGGGAAGGTTGGGTGACTGGGAGAGGTAAGGTACACTTTTGGACTGTTAACAATTGACAAGAATGTGAATAGGAAGTACATAAACTCATTGGGTAAAGTCTAGTTCTTTTGAGACTAAGTGTAGTGGCAGGCTTAGAACTAAGACGTTTGGGGTGGTTTGAGTTAACTTGTACAGTTATGTTGTTCATAGCTCATTGCACATGCACGTGCAGGTAAAACAACAGCTCTTTTGTATAAATTCAAAAAGAAATGCTAATGCTCTCATCAGAAACAAAGAGAGAAATTGCTGGAAAAGCTCAATGGGTGTCTTAACATCGATGGAGAGAAATAAACGTCAGCATTTCAGGTCAAATGACCCTTTCCTCAGAACACTTCTGCCAGATCATTTGGTTAGCTGGACAAGATGTTTTGACAGCCACTGAAACATTCATAGAATCTCTACTGTGTGGAAGAAGGCCATTCAGCCCAGCAGGTTCACACCAACCCCCCAAAGAGTATCCCACTCAGACCTCCTCCATCTCTTTACCCTGTATTTCCCATGGCTAATCCACCCAACCTGCTCATCTTTAAACTGTGGGTGAAAATAAAAGATCAGCTGGACGAAACCCACACAGATGGGGGAGAATGTGCAAACTCCACATAGACAATCACCCAAGAGTGGAACTGAACCTGGGTCCCTGACACTGTGAGACAGCAGTGCCAGCCATAGTGCTACCACCACGTTGGCTTCCCTCACCTGGGCATTGTATTTAGAAGGCACCTGGACAGCACTTCACTCTCTGCAAGCCTAGAGCATTACTCGGGCTGTGTTGGTTGCTCTCTCAATCCACCCAGAGTTGAGGGAAACCAGACCAAAAATGGCTCCATCCTTCTGTGAAAACTTCTGAGATATTCATCTACAGTCCACCTGGGATAGGAGTGATATGCTGTTTCTAAGACCTGACTACGGAATGCCAATCAGACTAACAAAGGTAGCCCTGAGTGACGTCACTGTGGAGGTGAGCATATGTGACTTGCGAAAAGAACATGGCTGGGTGCTGCAAAACTGTGAATGACTTGCTGGGCTCTTCCTGGGAATATGTCATTATCCTTTGAAGATTAACTCAGTATCAATGCCGGTTTTAAATTGCAGGGGGATTATAACAAGATTGTATGCTGATTGTCTCCATTTGATTCCTGTTGTGAACTGACTGTGTCACAGTTAACCAAAGCTGCAAATGTTGCACTACTCACATCATCACAATTTGCTGCCAGGCACCAGATTTCACATTGACTGCAAAAAAGAGAGCTGCAGCACTCCACACTGTCAGGTCACTCAGCTTTTAACACAGCAAGCAGACCTTACAAATCAGCTACATTTTTGTTTCTAAAAGGTTGCAAGGGGCAAGGATACAACCTCAAAAAAATGACTTTGAACACCCCAGTGATATGTTTTCCAAACGTACTCTTCAATGTCTGGCACTGCATCTCATGTCTAGATTAAATTATCATAAGGCACCTATCTTCCGACCTTATTTGCCAATTCACTTCAACTAGCTCTGTTTTCAGATTGCCCTTATTTAAGTTTAAAATTCTAGATTTAACCCATTCATCTCTCCCTCAAATTGATTGTAAAATTCCATCTTATCATTCCTATACTATGTGGTCATTACTTAATCATGTCTCATCATACAATATCAGGTCTAATATAATCTGCCCTCTGGTTAACTCCAAAAATCCCATTTGAAAATAGAAAATATTCAATGAATTCAAGACTAACATGCTAATCTGATTTTTCAAATCTATATGCTAATTAAAACCCTCATGATTATCTCTGTACCTTTCTGACTGTCATGTTCTCTTCCATTATCATTGACCTGACAGTGTGATTACTCTTAGGGCTCTACAATCACTTTGACAAGTGACTTCTTCCCTTTAAGATTTCTCATCTCTACTCAAATCACTTTGACATCCTAATTTTCCACATCGTCTGAATTTATACTCTTTGCTTCTGAGAAACGTGTCAATCCCACTTGCTATACTGTCCCCTAATATCATTACATTCTTTTTCACTTGCCCCACTTGAAAATCATCCTGTACCATGACACAATGACACCATGATCAATTAGGTTATCCACTTTGTGCTATCTTTCCTCATCCCGGAAGGAACACAAAACCTGGTTGACAATCACAAAGATGAAGCTCTTGGAGTCACATAACACAGAAGAGGGTCTTCAGCCTATTGAAGCCACTCTGACTTACCTACACTAATCCTACATTCTAGCATTGGGCCTTGAATGTTGTGACACTTCAAGTGCTCATCCAAGAACTTTTTAAAGTTTTAGAGGTTTCCCACCTCCACTGTCCTCCCTAGCAGTGCAATCCAAATACGCACCATCTTCTGGGTGAAAAATATTACATTCAAATCCTTCTGAAGCTTTTGCCTTTCAGCTTAAATTATGATAATTTTCTCCACTGATGTGCAACTCACTGGTCTGTAATTCCCTGGTTTATCTCTACCACCCTTTTTGAAAAATACAACCACTGTGGCTGTCCTCCAGTCCTTTGGCACTTGCCATGTGGCCTGAAAGGAATTTCCTCCCTCAAATCCGACAACAGCTTTGTTACATCTTCACTAGACAAAGGCATTTGTCCAATTTCAAGCCTGCCAAAACTTTCAATGTGTCCTTACTCCCTATGTCAATCTGCTCAAGAATCTCATAGCGCCTTTCCCCAAATTCTACTACCTACATTCTCCTTCTCCAAAGTGAAGACAGATGTGAAGTATTCATTTAACACCCAATCAATGTATTCTGGGTCCACATACAAATTGACGCCTTGGTCACTCATGGGTTTGACTCATTCACTGGTTAACCTGTTCCCCTTGATGGACAATTTTTATTCATACCTGGGAACAGGAGATAACGATGGCGGGTATGAACAGAGAAGCTTGTGGACAGCAGTTGGGAATACCTCATACCGACGAGGCCAGCATTTATTACTCATTCTTGTTGCCCTTGAGAAGGGGGTAATGAGCTGCCTTCTTGAACTGCCACAGTCCACCTGCTGTGGGTTGACCCACAATGCCAATAGGGAGGGAATTCCAGGACTTTGACCCAGCGACAGTGAAGGAATGGTGATATATTTCCAAGTCAGGATGGTGAGTGGCTTGGAGGAGAATTTGCAGGTGCATGTGTTCCCATATAACTGCTGCCCATGTCCTTCTAGAATGAAATGGTAGTGGGTTTGGAAAGTGCAGTCTAAGGATCTTTACTGAATTTCTGCAGTGCATCTTGCAGCTAGTACACACTGCTATTATTGAGTCTTGGTGGTGACTGTACAGGATTTGGTACCAATCAAATGGGCTGCTTTGTCCTGGATGATGTCAAGCTACTTGAGTGTTGTTAGAGCGGCACCCCATTCAGTTAAGTGGAGAGTATTCCACCACACTCCTGACCTGTACCTTGTAGATGATGGACAGACTTTGGGGAGTCAGAAGATGGGTTATGGCCACAGTACTCCTGGGTTCTGACCTGTTCTTATTGCCATTGTGTTTATGTGGCAAGTCCAGTTAAGTTTCTGGTCAATGACAACTTGCAGGATGTTGATAATGGTGGTGGTGGGGTTTGGGGGTGGGGGGAGGAATTCAGTGATGGTCATACCATTGAACATCAAGAGACAATGGTTAGATTGTCTTTTATTGGAGATGGTCATTGCCTGGTATTTGTATGGCACATATGTTAGTTGCCACTTGTCAGCCCAAGCCTGCATATTGTCCAGATCTTGTTGCATTTGAGCATGGACTGCTTCAGTACCCGAGGTGTCACAAATGCTGATGAACATTGTACAATCATAAACAAATACCCTACCTCTTTTTTTTGAGGGAAGGTCATTGATGAAGCGGCTGAAGATGGTTGGGCCGAGGGCACTACCCTGAGGAACACCTGCAGAGATGTCCTGGAGCTGGGATGACTGACGTCCAACAACCGTAACCATGTTCCTCTATGCCAGGTATGAATTATAAAAGATTTTCAGATTCTCTTTGATCTTACCAGCCAGTGTTTTTTTTCAAGCCCCTTCTTTGATCTCCACATTGCTTTTTTTTAATGTCCCCCCTGTACTTTCCATATTCCATGAGGGCATTGATTGATTTGCTTCCTTTGCACCTGTTAAAAATCTCTCTGTTAAAAATATTTCTGGACATCTGGGGTTCTCTGGGCATGTTGCTTCTACATTCCTCCCTAAAGGAACATATTTGATCTGTAATCTTGGCAATTCCAGTTTGAAGACCTCCACCCACCACCACTCTTCTGTTGTAGATTTACCCAGGAGTAACTGTTCCCAGTCTAATTTGGCCAGCTCTAGCATTCCTTTAATAAAACATGCATTCCCTAATCCATTTTTGCAGACCATCATTTTCCTTTCCCATGACAAACTTAAAATGTATGGCATTGTGGTCGCTATCACAGAAATTATCCCCCACGTCTACCTTAAACACAGTCTCATTCCCCTGAATTAAGTCCAGCACTGCACTGTCCCTTGTTGGACCTTTCACATGTAAATATAAATTAGATTAGGTTACTTACAGTGTGGAAACAGGCCCTTCGGCCCAACAAGTCTACAACGCCCCGCCAAAGCGCAACCCACCCATATCCCTACATTTACCCCTTACCTAACACTACGGGCAATTTAGCGTGGCCAATTCACCTGACCTGCACATCTTTGGACTGTGGGAGGAAACCGGAGCACCCGGAGGAAACCCACGCAGACACGGGGAGAACGTGCAAACTCCACACAGTCAGTCGCCTGAGGCGGGAATTGAACCCGGGTCTCTGGCGCTGTGAGGCAGCAGTGCTAACCACTGTGCCACCGTGCCGCCCAAAAATCTCTCCTGCACACATTTTTAAAAATCTACCCCCTCTAAATGCTTTATTTATAACTTTACCCTCTCCGTATCAATGATGCTGAGGTGGAGACGGTCAAGAGCTTCAAGATCCGAGCAGTGAATATCACCAACAATCTGTCCTGGTCCAAAGCAAGTCAAATAAACTCAAAATCCCAATCAATGTTAGGGACTGATTTGGAGATGCCGGTGTTGGACTGTGGTGTACAAAGTATTAATGTTAGGGAAGTTGATATTCTCTAATATAATTATCCTACTGTTTATTCAGAAAGTATTCATATCAGGGGATTTCGGCTTTTCTGATAGTCATTGTGCAAAGAGTTTAGGGGGCAGATTTTTTTGAAATGTATTCATAGTGTCTGTATAATTACTCTGAAGTAATAATCGGGAAATTATATGATAATTAATAAGAGGGTAATTATAATCATAGGCTTCTGTACTCCTGTCCTCTAGGTCCATGCAATTGCTTCAGATGCAACTACACTCCTACACACCTGACCACTAACTGAATTAGAAGATTCAAACGAAGGGATGTGACCACCAAAATCTCTGGGTAACTCCCCCCTCCCGAGAATATCACAATGTTCACAATCTGGCCCCCTTCTGGATCCACTGCTAGTCGTCATTTACATAAATGATCTGGATGTGAACATAGGAGATGTGGTTAGTAAGTCTGCAGATGACACTAAAATTGGAGGTGTAGTGCACAATGAAAAATGTTAACTCAGATTACAACGGGATCTTGATCAGATGGGCCAATGGGTCAAAGAGTGGCAGATAGAGTTTAATTTAGATAACTGTGTGGTGCTACATTTTGGAAAGGCAAATTAGAGCAGGACTTAAACATTCAATATTAAGTCCCGAGGAATGTTGCTGAACAAAGAGACCTTGGAGTGAAAGTTCATAATTCTTTGAAAGTAGAGTCGCAGTTAGAGAGGATAGTGAAGAAGACGTTTGGTATGCTTGTCTTTATTGGTTATTTAACTGAGTATAGGAGTTGGGAGGTTATGTTGCGGCTGTTTAGGACATTGGTTAGGTCACTTTTGGAATACTGCATGCACTTCCCGTCTCCCTACTATAAGAACGATGTTGTAAAACTTGAAAAGATTCAGAAAAGGTTGACAAGGATGTTCCCAGGGTTGGAGGGTTTGAGCAGTAGAGAGAAACTGAATAGGCTGGAGCTATTTTCCCTGGAGCATCAGAGGCTGAAGGGTGACGTTATAGAGGTTTATAATATCATGAGGGAGGGATGGACAGAGTAAATAGGCAAGGTCTTTTTCCTGGGGTGGGGGAGTCTAAAGCTAAAGGGCATAGGTTTAAGTTGAGACGGGAAAGATTTAAAAGGGACTTAAGGGGCAACTTTTTCACGCAGAGTGTGATCCATGTATGAAATGAGCTGCTAGAGGAAGAGATGGAGGCTCGTATAATTACAACATTTAAAAGTCATCTTGATGGATATATGAATAGGAAGGGTTTATAGGAATAGGGGCCAAATGCTGGCAAATGGGACTATATTAATTTAGGATATCTGGTTGGCATGGAAGGGTCTGTTTCTGTGCTGTACAGCTCTATAACTCTATGACCCATAAACTCTCAATGGAATCTTTTGCAACAGCAAGTTACTGCAGGCATGTTTGCCGTACATAACCACTTCATCTCACAGGTCCGTATCTTAACAGCTACAGCCATGTGCCCTGCTATTCTTGTTACATGATTATTAATTTATTTCTTAGTTATTTTCAAATCAATAAAACCTCTGACTTCCAATCAGCTTTATTAATGTTAGTAGATATTACTTTAGTTACCAATGCCTTGCAATTACTTTTAAATTGTTTGAGTTTGGCAGGTAAATGCAACATTAAATTTTATTTGTCTCTGAACATGGTTTTCTCACAGCTGTTTCCATCTCACAGTTTTTTGTAGCTGTTGGACTGCTCTCTTCTTGTGTTGCTTTCCAGCTCCAGGGCTGTTTTTGCCTAACAACCGTGAATATAATTCCAAAAGTCTGGCATGGCAATCAGTCCAAGACAGGCTTATGAATGCAAAAGCAATTCCCTCTCATCATGGTCAGAAGGCTGACCTACCTGAAGGTGTTGAGAACTTATTAACAAAACTTTAACCTGTCGCCAGGAATCTGAATTGCCACCTTCCCAATTACTTTTCCCTCTCTCCTTTCCAAATTCTCCTTGTGGGCTCAGAAAATTGTGCACTTTGAAGCTGTCATGCTCATTGGAATTGTCAACAGAGCTTTTAAAAGCGACTGTTCGTAGACTTGCCAAATGTAACTTGGAACATTCAGCAGTACAGCACAGGAACAGACCCTTCAGCCCACCATGCCTTTGCCCACCATGAAGCCATGCTAAGCTAATCCCATCTGCCTGCACATGGTCCCTATCCCTCTATTTCCAACCTGTTATGTTTAAATGCCTCTTAAACATTTCTATTATTTCCGTTTCTACCACCTCCCCAAGCAGAACATTTCAGTCACCTACTACCGTCTGTGTAAAAAACTTGCCTCATGTGTCTCCTTTAAACTTTTCCCTGTTCACCTTAAACATATGCCCCCTTTTATTTGACATTTCCACCTTGCAATAAAAGACTCTGACTATCCACCCTATGCATGCCCCTCAAAATTTTATAAACTTCTATCAAGTCACTCCTCAGCCTCTGACTCTCTAGCAAAAACAATCCAAGTTTGTTCAACTATTCCTTATAGCTAATGCACTCTCATCCAGGTGACATCCTGGTTAACCTCTTTTGCACCTTCTCCAAAGCCTCCATATATTTCCTATTGTATAGGGACTAGACTGCCAAACTGAAGCCTTATACAGCTGCATCGCAACTTGGTAATTTTTATTCTCAGTTGTCAAGCTAAATTGTCAATAAAGCTGTTAAAGGGATCGCTCAAGCTGGCAAGAGTTTGAAAACTCCTGTCCTTTAAATATTTGAATTTTAAAAAACTGTGTACAATGTTAAAAAATATTGCTTGCTGTATCACTGTTTGTTGACATAATTCTCAGAGCTATAGTTACAAAGCTAGTGCTGTATCATGGACTTCTTAATCATCCACATCACCATAAAGTATCTCTTCGTTCACAGATTGATTGACAGTTCTAAGTGGTTACAGACTTCTTGACGTGAGACAATGAATGCCATAGCTTTAATGTAAATATATCAGGTTAATGACATTAAGTGTAAGTCATATTATTTCATTAATGACAGCATTATTGTTTTTTGTAAAGGTAAATTTATTATTAGGTACTTAACAAATTTGATTTTATCTCACCAATGGTCTTCCCACAAAGGATACTGGGTGAGTTTTCATAACAGCTATAAGGATGAAGAGTGATGGATGGGGACATAGTTGGCACCCAAGTGGCTTATAAAGGACCATGGGGTGGGTACAGAAGCATTGGTTGCTATACGTGATATAAAAGGAACATGGGATGAGTAGAAGGCATGTGTTGGCATGAATGAGGCATGGGGAATGTGTTACGAGAGCATTGGAGAGGGGAAACAATGTTTATTGTTTGCCTGCTTTTTAAAAATATCTTTGATGAAATGCTATTACAGCAAGGTTGACCTTCTAATGAACCCACTATTTATGGAGACACCCATGCTCCTTACCAAAAATCAAATATTCAGATGTCTGGTTGAAGAGGTAGTTTTTAAAGGTCATCTTCAAGGCAAAAAAAGGTAGAGAGATGGAGAGGTTTTGTGTGAAAATTCTGGAACTGAAGGCCTCAGTAGAGGCCTCTCTTCTATAGAGTTCCAGCGCAGATTGTACCATGGCTAGTTTTTATTTATTTATTCTGACATGGAGTAATAAAGTTAACATTATAGAACTAGCATCTGTCCTTGTTTCTGTTCACTTATTCACTACTGCCTAATAAGTCTGGCAGGCCTGATCCAAACCACAATCTTGTGAAGTATTTGTCTTACTGGTTTCCAAGCTTAAAGTAGTGGCAATCTAGCAAAATAGGCATCAATATTCCACAATGGTGCAGCCATCCTCCCAATTTAACTCCAGTAGGAGATTGACAGGATTCCTGTTGAAGCAGCAAATACAGCTGAAGAAATTTCCATAGAGTTTCTGTTAGTTCTGTTAGCTGCTGGAGTGGCAGAGGGAAGCCGGTGGAAAGCATATGAAACTTTAGGCTCATAGTTTTCTGTTTGATTCCTGAGTTCATGATAAATCACTGAGATACAGTTTGAGAAGATATTCATGCAGGTATATATGATTATAATAAGGAAAGAAAGTCAACTACACAAAACCTGATGGAAATATCTAAAATAAAACCATAACAGCGTCTATTCTCAAACTGTCTTCTGCCTTGACAAAGGTCATATATTTGTTTCAGATATTGCACGTCTTTGAATTCATTTAACTTTTTAATTTTCTTACAATGTCTAAATATTTGTTACAGCTTATAGATCTGACAGAAGTGAGACTTAAATGCCTGTAGAGATTGTTTATTTCCATCTAGATCATATTGTTACACAAAAAAATTGCTTACTGCTTACTGAATTGTATCCTGTTTCAAAAATATTTTAATTTTGAATGTTGTATAAAATTCACATTTAAATAACTTCCTTACATCAGAAAACACATGCAGCTTAATATATTAAAATATTCAGTCCCCTCTAAGTCAGTTTATTCATTTATTCAGAAACAAAAACAGCAACTGTTGGAAAAGCTCAGCAGGTCTGGCAGCATCTGTGGACAGAAATCAGAGTTTACATTTCAGGTCCAGTGACCCTTCCTCAAAATTGAATTTATTCATCTTTTTGTCTAAAGTGATTTCTGTAAATATATACAAAGTGAAAGCTGTGGTTTGGCTCCAGTGCCTTTTGTATTACAGAAAAAAAACCTCAGAGAATACAAGCTTTTAGATGATCACATTGCCTTTATGAATAATGACAAAACTTTGTGTGATAAAGAACAGTTAGCCACAGCCTATGAAGCAATGGATTTCTGACCTTGATCAACTTATATATCCTGTAATATGGAAAGACTGAATTTTACTGCAGCAAATGTTAAATAATCTCTTTTTTCAGTCTTGCTGTCTGAGCTAATTGATTAGTTTTGTGCATGCATATTTGATATGCATTTAACAATTGCAATGGACATGCTTATTTTAACTGTTAAACCATTACTGTGATAAACAATAACATGGACTCTTGTTCATGTATTATATTATATTCAGAACAGAACTCAAATTTGAGGTCATCTTCACCTGGGTGAGCTAGTTTATAAAAAGTTAGAGAACATCAAGAAAAAACAGAGTATCTGAAAATATCAATATTTGTGGACCAAAGAAATTTTGCATTCAAAGCTAATTTTGTTTTTGCTGTAATATATTTTTTAAAAACAAAAGGATCATGAGTTTGTTGGCACCTGCAATTCTGTTTATCTAATCAATTATGATATGAGTGAAGTCTAGAAGTCAGTGTTGAAAATGTCGCCTACAAAATTTGTGGCAATTTTCAACACACTTTAAAAGAATGAGGCAGAATTAACTTTAAAAGTAACTATTGAAAGTTAAAGTAATAGTTCATCAAAGATGTTTAGTTAAGATGAATTCACATGCTTATTGCTCGACATTGTGTAAGAAACTATAAAAGCAAATGATGGCATGACATTGAAGCTTCGGTGACTCAAAGGCAGCATCAGCAGAATAAGAACACTGAGCACTTAATTCTTTTTAAGCTGTCACTGGAAAAAGAATAGCTACAATTATGTCGAATATACTTCCTTGGCTCTGGCATCTTTGTTCAAAGTTTGTTAATAGGTGTGAGGAAAAGGTCAATGCAGTGAAATCTATTTTAATCTATTTTGGTATTAGTTTTTTTTGTGACTACTAACAAACTGAAGTTGAACTTCAGAAGAATTGAAAGATCACAGAGTAATAATTTATTATAATATAGAAAGAAATTAGCTCACATATTTAATGTACTACATTCTTCATGCACCAAAAGTAGTCTTAACACAGAGTAAACTTTTCAAGTAAGTTGTTTCTTGTGCCATACACAATTCACATCCTTTTGAAATGGTGTTCTGCAGTGAATATTTCTCTACACGTCTTTAATTCTGGGAAAGCCTAAACTTCTGAAGGCTTTTTCGAGTACTGAGTCAGGCAACACTGTTGGCTAATATGTGGGTTTCTACAATTATGTAAATAAGGAAACCCATGCAATTTTTAGGTCATGACCATAATGCATTTGGCTGTCTTAGGGAATCAACATCAATCTTTAATGCATGACTTGGAACAATGCTAGACAAATGACATCCCTCCCTTTCAAATTCAATTGTAACTAAATCTGCTAGTTAATATGTGAAGTAGCATTGTAAAACATTGTTGGAAGTTATCTTGGTCCCAAAGTTTTTACATGTCTTGATCTCACAGTACAACATTGGTGGAGCAACTGCTATCTAGCCAAGCTCCAAGCTGGAGACACTAATACAAATCAATGGCTAGATCTTTTGCATTGCTGGGCATTGATGTCCCCTAGATATGATGTGGAGTGTGAGGAAATGGGGCAATTGAATATAGGTGCCTCTGTTGGATTTTAAAGAATTCATACAAAAAAGAGAAAAGTCAAGGAAACAAGTTCAACCCCAAATCTCTGCATATCACCCCATCCCCATCCACCATGCTGGAAATGAGTTATTTTGTCTTCCTCAATCCCAGCAATTTTTGGACATTTGTGTTCATGGTTTAGAATGAAACATAAACATATTCCCTTTTTTTCAATTTCAATCATCAGCATTCCTATCATGTGACACTTGGTCAGCAAAAACCTGGTCACTATAATACAGCTTGGTTGTCACCAGGATTGTGTAGCTCCTGACCTCAATATAGCTTTGATCACAGAGAAGTGAAATGAGAGTTACTGCCCTTGATATCAAGGCAGTGTTTGACCAAATACTGCACCAAGGTGCCTGAGCAAAACTAGAGCTAACGATCTGGGTAAGAATTGTCTGTTAGTTGGAATCATACTTGGCACAGAGAAAGATGGTTGAGGTTGCTGGATATCAGTCATCTCAGCTCTGATACAACACTGCCAGAGTTCTTCAGTGTAGTGTCCTGGGCCCAAACATCTTCAACAACTTCATCAACAACCTTCTCTGTATCATACGGCCAAAGATTTGATAATAACTGCACAGGGGATGCAGTGGCCTAGTGGTATTATCACTGGACTGTTGAAAATGGTCTCGGGAGCTGCGTTCAAATCCTGCCATGCCTGGTGGAATTTGAATCCAATTTTCTTTAAAACTTGGAATTAAGAATCTAATGATGGCCATGAATTGATTGTTGTAAAAATCCATCTGGTTCACTAATGTCTTCTAGGAGAGGAAACTGTCATCTGGCCTAATGTGACTCCAGACCTACAGCAATGTAGTTGACTTTTAACTGCCTGCTGGGTAATTAGAAATGGATAATAAATACTGCTGAGCCAGTGCCACCCTCATCCTGTGAATGAATACAGAAAAAAAAAGTTCAGGCCCATTCATGACTGATTCACTGCAACAGCTGATATTCATATGCAGCAAGAGCTGGATGCTATCCAGGTTTGTGTTGGTAAATATCAAGTAATATTCACACCATGCAAGTGCCAATTTCACTGTCTGTGTAAGCTCCTATGGAGGCATAGGGTCACAAACACTCCACAGTCAGCCCTATTGATAATGACAGGGAGCAAGGAGCTTGCTTTTTCTTTGACAATCTAAAATATTTACTATCAAATAAAGATTAAAGCCATGTTGAACATAGTCAGACAGCACATGCTCCATTCGAATGCTGCCCCAGAAAATGTTGATGCATTTCCTAGGATTTTGCTCCCATGGAGAACTTTAAACCAAGAGGAATAATGTATTTGGCTATTGCCAAACTCTTTGATGTCACAGTGAATCTAAAAAAGCAAAATAACCAAAAGAGTGAATTTTAACCTTGTGCATTTGTTGGAAAGTAGTGAGTAATGGGGTTAAATCACATCAGTGATGTCCCCTGTCATTTCCCACAAAGTTTCTGCTCCCCACTTGTCTTTACCAGAGTCTCTGTTGGCTGTCCTAGGCAGACGAGGTCCCAGTTAAACATTTGAGCTTAGGTGCCTCAGAAGTCATTTCAAACCTCATTATAACTCTCTGCCCTCATTATAACTCTCTGCCAGTTTTTGGACCTGTCAGCAAAATCTGCTGGGGTTGGGATCTGACAGCTGGAGAAACAAAAAGAAGCTTTATGCTTGAGCTCACTCGAACAGAGGATATTTCATCATCTGCTTTTCTAGGAAAGCTTCCAGTTTCAAGAATGGAAGAAGTGTTTTGCTTTCCAGTCAATTAGTCAGTCAGGTTTCTTGGATTATGAAGGGAAAACTCCAGTATCTTTCATCAGAAAGAGATTGGTCAATAAGAAGAAAGTATAGCAGCAGCAGCCTTAGAACCAGTGTAGCCGGGTACATCAACAGTGGATGGGTGTGTGTAGGGGTTCCAAGGTAAGACTCGCTTTCTTCAACCTATCTGAGCAGGGGTGGAGGGTGAGGCAGTGTTTTGCAGGAAAGTTACATGAACCTCTGCTGCCTCTTGCAACAGGACCTGCTCCCTTTAAGCCAGAGAAGCATACATTCCAGTTGCCCATAAAGATGCCATAGTCCTTACACGTGTACCAGTGTCTGTTGTGAGTCTTTCACTACCACTTGTTCTATACATACAGTCAGGCAAGCTTAGAGCAGTAATAAGCTACTCAGCCCCTCAAACTTGTTCAGGTATTCAATGAGACGATGTTCCTTCTTCCTCCCTAACACTGATAACCTTTCACTCCCTTGGCTTACCAAGTATTGATCCACCATTGTCTTAAAAATATCCAAGGACTCTAAGACTGCCTTTTCAGAAGGAGAGTTTCAAAACCTCATGTACTTTTTTAAGAAAAGAATTCTCCTTGTCTCTGTCATAGGTGGGGGCCCCTTACTTTTTTAACAGTGAGCCCTAGTTCAACATTCTTCCACAAGGGGAAACATCCTTTCCACGTTCATCTTCAAGATCCCACAGGATCATATATGTTTCAGTCGTCACCTCTTACTTTTGTAAACTGCAGCAGATACAAGCCGAGCCTGTCCAACCTTTTGCGATAGTATAATCCACCCATTCCAGATATTATTCCAGGAAGCTAGACTTGTTGTCTGAACTGTCTCCAAGCATTTACATCCTTCATTAATTATGGAGACCAGTGCTGTGTGCATACTGCAAATATATTTTCATAAACACTCTCAATAAATTAATTATAACATCCATGCTTCTGTATTTGATTTTCCCTACTATAAATATTTGCATTTTATTAACTTTCCTGATTACCTGCACACTAACTTTTGTGATGTGTCCATTTAGGACACCTATAGATTACTACATCTCAAAGCTCTGAAATCTGCATGATGAATCTTCAGCATTGCTCATCATAATAAGTGCAAGGTGCAGCATTTTGGAAAGGCAAATCAGAGCAGGACTTATACACTTGACGGTGAGGTCCTGAGGAGTGTTGCTGAACAAAGAAACCTTGGAGTGCAAGTTCATAGTTCCTTGAAAGTAGAGTTGCAGGTAGATAGGATAATGAAGAAGACATTTGGTATGCTTTCCTTTATTGGTCAGATCATTGAGTATAGGAGTTGGAAGATCATGTTGCAGCTGTACAGGACGTGGTAAGGCCACTTTTGGAGTACTGCATGCAATTCTGGTCTCCCTGCTATAGGAAGGGTGTTGTGAAACTTGAAATGGTTCAGAAAAGACTTACGAGGATGTTGCCAGGGTTGGAGGGGGTTGCGCAATGGGGAGAGGCTGAATAGGCTGGGGCTGTTTTCCTTAGAGTGTCAGTGTCTGAGGGGTGACCTTATAGAGATTTTTAAAATCATGAGGGGTATGTAGAGGGTAAATTAGACAAGGTATTTTCCCCAGGGTGGGGGAATCCAAAACTAGCGGGCATAGGTTTAAGTTGAGAGGGGGAAGATATAAAAGGGACTTAAGGGGCAACGTCTTCACACAGAGAGTACTGCGTGTGTGGAATAGCTGCCAGAGGAAGTGGTGGAGGCTATTATAATTACAACATTTAAAAGGCATCTGGATGGGTACATGAATAGGAAGGGTTTGGAGGGATATGGGTCAAGTGCTAGCAAATGGGACTGGATTAGGTTGGGATATCTAGTCGGCATAGACAAGTTGGATTGGCGGCTGTGTTTCCATGCTGTATATCTCTATGACTCTATAATTCCATGTTGTGTTATCTAGCTGGATTCAAGATCACCATGACATAGATTTTCTGCTACCATCCACCGCTCAGTCTTAACAGGAGCTGCTTTGTCTTGTGTGATAGAGGAAAACCACCAGGCACTCTAACAGGAAGGGACTCTTGTCTCAAAAGAGGTGCAGTTTATTGCATGGTAACAGTTAAATCTCTGTTACATAAGAATGGTAGACATTGTCAGTAAGATCATGAGGGGAAATACAGTTCTCCCACCCATCTTTATGACACCACCATATTGGGAGTTTAACGTACTTCTCAGCAGTAATCCCTTCAGAAACAAACTCCTTATATGGTACTGTTCTTGTATCTGTGTCAGGAATTCTGGGCCCAAGCTCCACTCCAGCACTTCATTGGAAAAAGGCAAACTGACAATCCAGTGCTTTACTGTGGGAGTACTTCTCTGCCTTTCCAATGACTCACTAAATTGAGTCATTGCTTTGATGGAGATAAAAGGACACATGGCGCAATTTTGAAAAACAGCAAGCGAGTTCTCCCTGTCATCCTGGTTAATCTTTATTCAATCAAAGTCACAGAAGATAGATTATCTGGTCACTTTTGCGTTGCTCTTTGTGTGGATTTGATGAGTGCATATTGACTGCCATATTTCTTATATTACAGTAGAGAGTGCACTTCATTGGCCATAAAGCACTTTCAGATAACCAGTGGGCAGGAAAATACCATATAAGTGCAAGTTTTTATTTTCTTCTTTTTATTATTTGTTTAGATCAATGTGGTGCAGTGAACATAAATTGTCCTTCAGCATTCAGCGTCAGCAATATTTGTCAACAGTAAAAAGATTAAATGTCTGATCTCAGAAACAATGCAGGTCTGTGCAAGGTTCACAGAACTGCCATGTTTTTATATTCAATCTACCATGTTTCCACTCCTTCAGCCTGGGAGGTATGTGATAGCATGACTTCTAAGAGACAAGAGATGCCCGTATTGACATTCAGCAAGACCTGGACAACAGTTATGTTTTGATTGATAAATAGCAAGTGCCATTCTTGGCAAACATTGATTATCTTTAAGAAGTGAGAAACTTTACCTCTTGATATTCAATAGGAATACCATGGCTGAACATCCCAATATCAACACTCTCAGTGTTACTATTGACTAGACTTGGAACAAGGCCTTTCACATAAGAACAGTGACTATTAGAGTAGGATAGAGGCTAAGAATTCTGCAGCAAAGAACAAAACTGAACCTACTCTTAGGAAATAGGGCAGAGCAGGTGACTGAGGTGTCAATGGGGAGCACTATGGGGCCAGTGACCATAATTCGAATTGTTGTAAAATGGTGATGGAAAAGGATAGATCAGATCTAAAAGTTGAAGTTCTAAATTGGCAGAAGGCTGGTTTTGACAGTATTAGGCAAGAACTTTCAAACATTAATTGGGTGAGGGTATTTGCAGGTCTTGACCTTCCAGGATGGCTGGAAAATGGCTTCAAAACTGATACAATGTGAGCTCAGAGACAGTATATTCCTGTTAGGGTGAAAGGCAAGGCTGGTAGGTGTATGGAATGCTAGATGACTAGGGAGATTGAGGTTTTGGTCAAGAAAAAGAAGGAAGCATATATGAGTTATAAACAGCAGAGATCAATTAAATTCTCAGAAGAGTATAAAGGCAGTCAGAATATACTTAAGTAGAAAATCAGGAGGGCAAAAGGGGATATGAGATAGATTTGGCAAATAGTGTTAATGAGAATCCAAAGGGATTTTGGAAATACATTAAGGACAAAAAGTTAACTAGGGAGAGAATAGGATTCTTCCAAGATCAGCAGGCAGTGTATGTGTGGAACCGCAGAAGACTAAACAAGTATTTTGCATCAATGTTTACCGTGGAGAAGAACATGGTAGATACAGAATGAGGGGAAATAGATGGTGACATCTTGAAAAATGTCCATATCACAGAGTAAGAGGTGCTGGATGTGTTAAAATGGATAAGTTCACTGGGTCTGATCAGGTGTAGCGTAGAACTCTGTGGGAAGTTATCAAAGTAATTTCTGGACACATGCTGAGATATTTGGATCATTGATAGTCACAGGTGAAATACAGGAAGACTGGAGGTTGGCTAACATGGTGCCACTATTTAAGAAAGGTGGTAAGGAAATCCTAGAAAACTATAGACTGGTGAGCCTGAGATCAGTGGTGGGCAAGTTGTTGGAGGGAATCCTGAGGGAGAGGATGTACATGTATTTGGAAAGGCAGGGACTGATTAGGGATAGTCAACATGGCTTTGCACATGGGAAATCATGTCTCACTAACTTGATCAAGTTTTTGAAGAGCTGAAAATGTGTTACTGGAAAAGCACAGCAGGTCAGGCAGCATCCAAGGAGCAGGAGAATCGACGTTTCGGGCATGAGCCCTTCTTCAGGAAGGAGCCCTTCTTCCTGAAGAAGGGCTCATGCCCGAAACGTCGATTCTCCTGCTCCTTGGATGCTGCCTGACCTGCTGTGCTTTTCCAGCAACACATTTTCAGCTCTGATCTCCAGCATCTGCAGTCCTCACTTTCTCCTCCAAGTTTTTGAAGAAGTAACAAAGAAAATTGATAAGGCAGAGCGGTGAATGTGAACTATATGGACTTCAGTAAGGCATATAACAAGGTCCCTCATGGAAGACTGGTGAGCAAGGTTAGACCTCATGGAATAGGGGGATAACTAGCCATTTGGATACAGAACTGGCTCGAAGGCAGAAGACAGAGGGTGATGGTGGAGGGTTGTTTTTCACATTGGAGGCCTATGACCAGTGGAGTGCCACAAGGATTGGTGGTGGGTCCACTGCTTTTTGTCATTTATATAAATAATTTTGGATGTGAACAAAGGAAGTACAGTTAGTAAGTTTGTAGATAACACTAAAATTGGAAGTGTAGTGGATGGCGAAGAAGGTTACCTCAGATTACAACAGGGTCTTGATCAGTTGGGCCAATGGGCTGAGGAATGGCAGATGGAGCTAAATTTAAATAAATGTGAAGTGCAGCATTTTGGAAAGGCAAATCAGGGCATAAGTTGCACACTTAATGGTAAGGCCCTGGGGAGTGTTGCTGAGCAAAGAAACCTTGGACTTCAGGTTCATAGTTCCTTGAAAGTGGAGTCCCAGGTAGATGGGATATTGAAGAAAGCACTTAATGTGCTTTCCTTTATTGGTCAGAGTATTGAGTATAGGTGTTAGGAGACCATGTTCTGGCTGTAAAGGACATCGGATAGGCTACTTTTGGAATATTGCATGCAATTCTGGTCTCCTTCCTACTGGAAGGATGTTGTGAAACTTGAAAGGGTTCAGAAAAGATTTACAAAGATGTTGCCAGGATTGGAGGATTTGATCGATAGGGAGGTGCTGAATAGGCAGGGGTTGTTTTCCCTGGAGCGTTGGAGTCTGAGGGGTGACCTTATAGAGATTTATATAATCATGAGAGGCATGACTAGTTTAAAACGGCAAAGTTTTTTCCCTGCATTCAATGAACGAGAGGGCTTAGGTTTAGGGTGAGAGGGGAAAGGCTTAAAACAGACTTAAGAGGCAATTTTTTCATGCAAAGAGTGGTGTGTGTATGGAATGAGCTGCTAAAGGCAGTGGTGAAGGCTGGTACAATTATAACATTTAAAAGGCATCTGGATAAGTATATGAATAGGAAGGGTTTAGAGCGATATGGGCTAAATCCTGGCAAATCAGTCAAAATTAATTTAGGATATCTGGTTGGCATGGACGAGTTGGACGGAAGGGTATGTTTCCGTGCTGTACATCTCTATGACTCTTTGACTCAAAGTAACTCACCTCTTGACATACCAAACCCTGTCCACCATCAACAAGGCAGACGTCAGAAATGTGATTGAAAGACTTCTACTTCTCTAGATGAGTACAGCTCCAATACAACTCAAGAAGATTGACACTAATGAGGGCAAAGAAACCAGCTTAATTAGCACCTTTGACTCTAAATATTCACTCTCTCCATCGGTGGTCTATCGTTGCAGAAGTATGTATCATTTACAAGAGGCATTATCGGAATTTTCTTAGGCCCTTTCAACAGCACTTCCCTAATCCACAACCGCCACCATCTAGAAGGACAAGGACAACAAATGCATGGGAACGCAACCACTTGCATGTTATTTTTTCCAAAGGACATAGTACCACTGTCACAAGGTCAAAATCCTGGAACTTCCTCCCAAACAGCATTGTGGGTGTACCTCTATCAGATGGACTCCAACTATACAAGAAGACAACTAAACACCATTGTATCATGATCAGTTAGGGTCAGGCATTAAATGCTGGCCTAGCTAGTGATCCCCAGGTCTCTTGCACAAATTAGTAAACAAAGCTGCTCTTCTATTGTTGTTCAGCAACCTAGCCCCCAGATGGGTTTGTAAAATGGTTGAATGCTTGATGTGCATATTGGAGAGGATTGTCCTTGTGCCTGCTGAGGAGGAAGAGAGCATGAACAAGAGTTATTAAAAGAGATGGAAGATGAATATTTATATTTGATAGTCTTGAAAATGTAATTAATGAGCTGCAGTTTACCACGTTCTGACTGATGTTCAGGAAGGGTTGTAAATAACACGCAGCCATCCTACACTGCCAAGCCAACAGTCGTAGAAGGCTTTGAGTGAACCAATTCTTTGGATATGGTCTCTGCATGGGCCATTGATCTCAAGAGCAGCCTTCTCTGTCCTAAAGTTTCCTGAATTATGATCAGGAATTAAAAGAATCAAATATAAGTGAGGAATACTTACTTTGGTCGCCACATTACTAAAAGGATGTGGACGCTTTGGAGAGGGTGCAGAGAAGGCTTACGAAGATGTTGCCTGGTCTGGAAGATGCTAGCTATGAAGCAAGGTTGAGTAGGTTAGGATTGTTTTCATTAGAAAAAAAAGAAGATTGAGGGGGGACCTGATTGAGCTTTACAAAATCATGAAGGGTATAGACAGGGTAGATAAGAGATAAGCTTGTTCCCAGGGTGAAGGATTCAGTACTGAGATGTCACGCTTTCAAGGTGAGGGGTGAAAAGTTTAAGGGGGATACACGCGGCAAGTACTTTACACAGAGGGTGGTAGGTGTCTGGAATACGTTGTCAGCAGAGGTGGTAGAGGCAGGCACGGTCAATTCATTTAAGATGCATCTGGACAGGTGCATAAGTAGGTGGGGAGCAGAGGGATACAGATGCTTAGGAATTGGGCGACAGGTTTAGACAGTGGATTTGGATCGGCTCAGGCTTGGAGGGCAGAAGGGCCTGTTCCTGGGTTGTAAATTTTCTTTGTTTGTAACTTTAATGATTGGTTCTTAGCATAAACCTGTTGCCTAGTTCTCGAGAAAGATATTTTTTCGGTCCCTGGTTTAACCAAACATCATAACAAATGTTCACAGCAGCCTGCATGATATAAGCAAAATGTATTTAAGTTGAGACAATTATTTTTAATATTGCTGTCTTTGCATCATCAATACCAACCCTTTTATCGGGATTAAAATTATTCTGGTCTATCATTGCTATGTTCCCTCAAAAGTTGTGATTGCTAGTCCTGTTGATTTGCAAGATATTGTTCACTAAAATTCAAACACAAAGAATGGTTGCTGAGATGACAGAGGAGTTCTATGGATAAACTACACTGGAACGTGCATTCAGAGAAACAAGTCATCTGCTCCAGCCGAGCAAATATGTCAGAGATAAACTATCCAGAGTACCACTGCAGCTAACTCAACAAGGCATAGGTCAAAGGAATAGCAGACTGGAAATGTGCCAAACAATCCATTTGCCTGTTAGCATTCATAAGGAAGACTTGTACCAAAACACCTCCTCAGCAATTGCCAACAATAAACAGTTGAACCCATGATCAGGTTATTAATGTATCAGTGACAGCTTAGAAAAGTTCTGTTGGAAAATGTCCAAATTCAAGCCTGTGGATTCACAGTAAGATGATATTGCCATTTTTGTTTTGTGGAGTATGAATTGCTGTACTCTGTCAGAATGATAAGTTATGGTTAATAGACATGTTGTTGAAATCATTTATTCTATGACAATTCCAACCCAGTTCAAATGGATCAGTAATTGAGTTTTCCTGGGAATGTTTATCCATTTCTTTATTTTATAACTCTAGTGAATATTCTAAGCTCGCCATCATAACATTCATTAGTTGAAAGCAAGAAAGATGAAAAAATAAATCTAGGGAAAAATATAATCATCATTTTATTTAGTAATTGATCGATAAAATGAAAAACATGATAATTGGCAAACTGCTCCATTTTGGCAATGCTTCTGGCATTTTAAGGACTTTGATTGGAAATTAATAAGCACTTATTTATAATGAGGACTCTGAATAATAATCTATGACATCATAATAAGGAATGTGTGAAATGAATTCTTATCCAATAAATAGTTATAATCAACATCAATACATGGATGTACCAAAAAAGCCCTAATATATAAGTTTCAATGTCTTGTGATATTTTGTTGCATTGGTGACCTGATGTTGAATGATTTACAACAATACATTGAATCATCTGGGAGCCACCAAAATTAAAACTATAGGTAAACAGTTTGTGCCTCATTTCTTTTATTCAGCTCACTAGTTACACCAATATAACATTAATTCCAACTCCACACACCATACTCCCCAACTTCGACAATACTCCTGCTGTTAATGTACAATTATTGGTTAGAAAACAAGTGGGCCCGGAATTAAGCTTGTATGTTTGTGATTTGAAAACAAATATACAATAGACCAAATAATGCTGTTAAAATGGTGTCAAGGAAAATGGCGAAAAATTAGAAGTTGCGGTCTGAGATGTGCAGTATTAGCAATAACCTTCTGAAAGCAGCTTCATTCTGATTTTTCTTTCTTGTTCCTTATTTCTCTTTCTGTCCCTAGTGTGTATTTGTTTTCACCAACTCTACCTAACGCTTTATTAGCCAGTATAGGAGCTGTTAACTTCACAGTAATGGTTAATATGTTTTTTTTAATTCATTCAATGGATGTGGGCATTGCTAGCTCGGTCAGGGTTTTCTCATCAATCCATAATTGGTCTGGAGAAGGTGTTGGTGTGCTACTTTCTTTAAATACAGCAATCTGTTTGGTGTTGGTACACCCACTGGTCTTGTGGTTATAGTCTCTAGATGATGAGTCCAGTTTAGTTCCTGCTCAATGGTTCTGAACCTGAGATGACTGACTTCCCACAACAACAAACATCAATCTTTGATAAAAGTGTGACTCCAGCTCATGAAGATTTGTCCCCCTCAGCAAAACATGAGGCTCCTTGATACCAAACTCAGTCAAAGTGGCCTCGTTGTTAAAAGAAGTCACTCTCACCTCATAGCCTGTTGCAAATTTCCTTCTCACATGTCTGGATATTAAAAGGACATAATATTATGCAGATTAAATCAATAAAATTAATTTTAACAAGTAATGTTTGTTGTCCTCGTGATGTAATATACCTCATTATATTTGGGGATTTCAATTTTCCCAACATTAATTGGGGTAGTCATGGTGTGAAGAGTTTTGAAGGGACAGGATCCGGAGAGTTTTTACATCAATATGCAGAAGGTCCAATGCGGGATGGGGCAGTGCTAGACTATATTCTAGGGAATGAAGCCAATTGGGTGTTTCAGGTGGAAGTGGAAGAGCATTTTTAATGATAGTGACCACAGCATTATATAATTTATGTTTGTATGGAAAAGAAAAGGTCTGCAAAAAGGCATCTTGGATTAGGGAAAGGCAGATTTTAATAAAATAAGGCAGGATCTGGTCAAAGTAGACTGGGAATATCTACTTATGGGCAAATCTACAACAGCACAGTGAGGGGCATTCAAAAAGGGAGCATATTAGCCCAGCATGCTCCCACTCAAGTGAAATATTAAAGCAACAAACCCAGAGAGCTCTGAATGTTGAAGAATACTCAGGTCTTGATAAGAAGAAATAAAGAAATTACAAAGGAAATTTGTAACAAATACAAAAGAAAACAAATCAACAGAGGCCCCAGTGAAGTATAGAAAGAACAGGGAAAACCTCAGAAAGCAATTAGAAATGCAAAGAGGGAGCATGAAAAACATTAGTGAGTACAATAAGATAGAAACCCAAGATATTCTATTAGTAAATTCAGGGGAAATGGATAACTAGGGAAAGAGTAGTGCCCATTAGGGACCAAGGGGCCAATCTGCACATGAAGCTGGAGCACATTGGTAGGGTGTTAACTGCATATCTCACAATTCTCATGATTTGGAGATGCCGGTGTTAGACTGGGGTGTACAAAGTTAAAAATCACACAACACCAGGTTATAGTCCAACAGGTTTAATTGGAAGCACACTAGCTTTCAGAGCGCTGCTCCTTCATCAGGTGGTTGTACTCAATTCCCATCCATTTGGAGAAGGAGGATGTAAGGACAGAATTCAGGAAGAGAGATTGTGAGGGTCTTCAAAATATTAGCATAGGGAGTGATGACGTACTGGAGGTCTTTGTGGGCTTATAAGTGGACAAATCCCCAGGTCTGAATGAGTTGTATCCCAAGCTGCTGCTGGAATTGAAGAAGGAAATCACAGGGGCTCAGAATCTATTTTTAATTCCTTTTTGTCCACAGAGGAGGTGTCATAGGATTGGAGGACAACTGATATAGTTCCATATTTGGTAGAATTAAACCAAGGAGTTACAGATCAGTGAGTCTCACATTTGTGATAGGGAAAGCTCATAATTATTAAAACGTTCTTAGATAAGCACATGAAATGTCATAACTTTCCAGGCTATGGACCAAATGCTGGAAATTGGGATTTGTGTGGATTTTGATTAGTTTTGTCAGTGCAGATATGATGGTCCAAAGGACCTCTTCAGTACTTTCTGATTCTCTGATTCTATGATTCTATGATTCCATGATGTAAGATTAAAGATTATGTCCTACATTTCTTGGGCTCAGGAAAGAGTACTAGAGGCACAGGAACAGGAAATGCTCACAGTTTGGACATGGATCTGGAGCTGATGCATTTCCAACTCATTTGCCCTTTGTGAGAAATCAAAGTTTTGTGAACATTATATATCTTTGTGGTGAGAAAGATGTTTTTTCTACTTTTAATGGTAATGATACTGGTTCTCATTTCTCACTCTCCAAAGAAATAAACTGAATAGGTATTGTATGATAAACCTTCACAATTGCTCAGGCTGTGGTATGAACTGTTTAGACTACTGTTAGATGAGGAGATTTTCTGCCAGCATTCTCTTTAGTTTCAAGGTGCTCCTATATATCTTTGCTCTTGAATTTTTTGGTGTTACAGGTTCGGTCAATGCTGTTAAAAGTGTGAGAGTGAAAGCGAGGTCTTGAAGTGCTTCCTGCAGAAGTTACACACTGCTCCCACTCCTGGTTGTTTGTTGATCACCTATTCTACAAAGGAATGCATTTCGCTTTGATTTTATTATGACCTATTCTATCTCATTAACATATTTATGTGACAAGTTGTTTGACCTGTTCTTCCTGCTCTTTAATTGTGTTCAACATCTCTACATCTTCTGGCAGTGATCTATTATTTATGCATTTAAAAATTCCTTTTTAATAGCAAAATGCTATTTTGTGCCTGAAGTTTCTTTTCTCCACAGCACCGACACTGCCTCTTAGTATTGTTATGAAGTTGAACGCATGAACTGCATCTTTAAGGGAAAGAGAATGCTATTTTGAACTGAGAGAGTACAAGCACCTGTGTATATGACTAGGTGACAGTCCAAGAGTGATAACTGAGTTTTGGTTGCTGTTTTGACAACAATTCAAATTTAACAAATCTGTTTAAATTATGCCCCAGGATACTAAAAACAAATCGAGTTTGAATTTATTATTTTGCCAACATCAAACCAAAGAGACAATCTGATGGGGGGGGGGGGGGGGGAGGAATAAAATGCGCACATTTTGAAAATTGCTCTAAGAGACCAATGACCGCAAAGAAACTGCTGGAGAGCTAATTGCCTATCTAACCTCCAGCTCTCAAACAAATTAGAAAACACTCTCTATCAAAGGTACCTTTTTGTGAAAAACAAACTCACAGTAAAAAACAGGAAGATGACTCAGGGAGATCAGCAGAAGGAAAATTGAAGACAGTGGAGAAGACACAGACTGTGTGATTTTGAGATTAAGCTAATGTAATTTTACTAAGTGCCTTATTGAAATAATATATTGTTATAGAGTTAGAGTCAGACAGTAAGCAGTTAAGAGAAAGGGGGGCTTAGATTTGTGAATAGTTTTTTAAAATTTAATATTCACTTATAGAGTAAGAAAATAAATTGATGTTATTTTCTTTAAATAGTGGAATTTAGGAGTTCCCTGTCACACATATTTTAACAGATTCCAGGTGTTTGGTTTAATAAACAGAAAAGCTTTGCCTCCATGTCCTATCAGTATCTATTATTTTGTTTGAAGAAAGTATAACTGTACTTGATGTAATTAAGCCAGTGCAACAAGTTAATGTTCAGTCACTTATGTATCAGATGCACTTGTGTTTATATCCATAGGCCTGCAAAAAAGAAAAACTGTACCTTGAGGTTCAACGAGGATTGATGAGGGCAGAGCGGTGGATGTGATCTGTATGGACTTCAGTCAGGCATTCAACAAGGTTCCTCATGGAAGACTGGTGAGCAAAGATAGATCTCATGGAATACAAGAAGAACTAGCCATTTGGATACTGAACTGGCTCGAAGGTGATGGAGGGTTGTTTTTCAGACTGGAGGCCTGTGACCAGTGGAGTGCCGCAAGGATTGGTGTTGGGTGCACTACTTCTCATCATTTATATAAATGATTTGAATGTGAACATAGGAGGTATAGTTAGTAAGTTTGCAAATGACACCAAAATTGGAAGTGTAGTGGACAGCGAAGAAGGTTACCTTGGATTACAACGGGCGCTTGATCAGATGGGCCAATGGGCTGAGAAATGGCAAATGGAGTTTAATTCAGATAAATGCGAGGTGCTGCATTTTGGGAAAGCAAATCTTAGCAGGACTTATACACTTAATGGTAAGGTCCTAGGGAGTGTTGCTGAACAAAGAGACTTTGGAGTGCAGGTTCATAGTTTCTTGAAAGTGGAGTCGCAGGTAGATAGGATAGTGAAGAAGGCGTTTGGTATGCTTTCCTTTATTAGTCAGTGTATTGAGTACAGGAGTTGGGAGGTTATGTTGCGGCTGTACAGGACATTGGTTAGGCCACTGTTGGAATATTGCATGCAATTCTGGTCTCCTTCCTATCGGAAAGATGTTGTGAAACTTGAAAGGGTTCAGAAAAGATTTACAAGGATGTTGCTAGGGTTGGAGGATCTGAGCTACAGGGAGAGGCTAAACAGGCTGGGGCTGTTTTCCCTGGAGCGTCGGAGGCTGAGGGGTGACCTTATAGAGGTTTACAAAATTATGAGGGGCATGGATAGGATAAATAGACAAAGTCTTCGCTGGGGTGGGGGAACCCAGAACTAGAAGGCATAGGTTTCGGGTCAGAGGGGAAAGATATAAAAGAGACCTAACAAGCAACCTTTTCACGCAGAAGGTAGTACGTATATGGAATGAGCTGCCAGAGGAAGTGGTGGAGGCTGGTACAATTTCAACATTTAAAAGGCATCTGGATTGGTGTATGAATAGGAAGGGTTTGGAGGGATATGGACCGGGTGCTGACAGGTGGGACTCGATTGGGTTGGGATATCTGGTCAGCGTGGACGGGTTGGACTGAAAGGTCTGTTTCCTAATTAGACTCTATGACTTTAATTAGGTGGTAGACTGTGATAGCTTGTTTAAGCAGGTTTAGCAATGGGAAATACATCAGTGTCAAACAAGTGATTGCTCCAGTTTTTAGTAAATGACAGAGTGTGACAATAATAGAACTTGTTATAAATTTAAATTACTAACCAAACATAATTTACAAAGTGTGAGCAAGTATATAAATCCATTCATCTCTTAAATTCACCAGTACAACTTAAATCTGTCTGCAATCCAAACATCCCTGAAAACATTCAGTTGGTCTTTGTAACTTCAAAATAACTCCCCACCCAAATCCAAGGAGGAACAGTCATTCAAATACAAATTGAATCAATGAACTAATAAGTTGAAGATTTCTGTAAAAATAACAATGTTAATAATAGACATTGTTGTTAATGCGCGCATCAGCCAATAATTGAAAGGAGTAGGAGATGGGTTGTAAATTTGAAATTCCAGAATTTACTACTTGATTTATGTCACTCACTCACATTGTATCTCATCCTTAGCCCCCATGTTACTTTATATTACTTAGTGGATTTACACATAAATTCCTCAGTAAGTTCTCTGCAGAAAGTTAGAGTTACAGTTTAACAATCCAAGTATATTTTTAACATAATGACCATTAATACTTTGCTAATCAACATCGCTGCCTGGAAGTGAACAATATAAACTGGAATTTCAATTTTGCATGTACCCAATAGTTAGAAATTTTAATAAAAGTTAAATTATTTTCTTTCTTTTCCATCTTTTTCTTCTATCTTAGTCCAATCTTTCTTTTTTTATTTCTCACTGAATTTAATTTGACTCTAATTCACCCATTGTCATTCTCTGCATTTCTTTTATTTCTTATTTAATCCATAAATCTCTTTGGTGCAGCCGACATTATACCTCCTTTATCATTCATTCGGATCCCTGTATCACACTCATTGTAGCAGCTTATAACTTTTTAAAAATTGGTTTCAAGCTTCCCTTCCATTGCTAAAAATAATGCCATGACAAGACATCATGTTTTAAATTTTTATTGTAATATATGGCTAAAAGCAGTAGAACGTTATTTTGTACAAAGCTTATAATTTCAGCTACAAAGTGGGACATTGACCATTCTATTTAACATTCTTTGGACTCTTTTTGGAATGACAGACCTTACAGCTAACAGTTCACTGGTTATCACAACATACCAACAGTTGCTGTTAGTTTTCTATCGAGACCTGCATCCCAATTTTGCCAGGTTGTAACTTTAAGTGACCAACACTGCTTTCAGTTCTTTTAGAGATTTCTTGACTTGTTTAACAGTAGTAAAGCCTCTTCAAATAATTGGTTATCCACCAGCTGTACCAAGATAAATCTCCTGGAATCCTGAAATGATTACAGGATGTGTCTTGTTGATTAGAAACCATCACCTTCCTGTATTTAACTGCAGTAGGTCACAAAGCCAATACTGCATCTTCTCTCTACTGAACATATAGAACTGCTGTCTATATTGTTCATTGATTTGCAGGGAGACCTGTAACCTGATCTCAAAAAATGGCTTCCTTCCTCCTCTTTTCCATGACCTGCAAAATACATCAATGTTGCTTCCAAATAGAAATGCAGATCCAACTCCCTCTCATCCTAAAAGTAAGGGACTAAGAGGCAAGCATCCACAGTTCTTTGTTTTGGATTAATTTAGAACATTGATTGTCATGTGAGTATGTGATATTGTTGCAATCACTGAAATATATTTGAAGGGCAGGACTGGCAGCTCAACATTCCAGATTACAGAACATTTCAGGCATGATACTTTTAGATTTTAGATTTAGACTTTATTGTCAAGTGTACTCATGTACAGAAGTACAGAGGTACAGTGAAAGGTTTTCAATGTCATCATATAGGGCACCATCTTATGTAGACATACAAAGAAAACTTAAGGACAAGGTAGAAAGAAATAAGGAACAAAGTTAAAAGTTTGTTAGAAATTAAAGATACTCATTCTGCATATCAAGTCAAAAATAAAGAAATAAAGCTAAAAGATCACCTTTGCAGTCCTTCTTAAGTATTTAGCTGTGGTGGCTTCGTACTTCTGAGAAGGGCTCGTTCTCTTCTGCTTTGGCATGCTTTCAGCACTCTGGCTCACTCTCCCCTGCTCTCGTCATCACTGCAGATGTTGGAAAAACATCCATCACCACATTGGGCATGTTTAGGAGAGGAAGTAAAAGAGGTCAAAGAATTGTATTATTAATAAAGGAAACTATCACTGCAACAATGAAGGAAGATGACCCAGAAGGATCTCCAAATGATGTCATCTGGTTAGAGCTTAGAAATAAACAATAGGATGGTTACATTGCTGGTATTATACAACAGTCCACCCAACATTCAGAGAGAGGTAGAGGAGCAAATATTTAGGAAAAACTCAGAATGGTGTGGGAAATACAGGGATATTGATGGGATTTTAACTTTGCTAACATTAACTGGGATTGCCTTCGTGTGGAAGGATTAGCTTGTATGGAATTTTTAAAGTGCATCCAGGAGAGCTTTTTGTGCCAGTACATATATAGCCCTACTCCAGAAGGAGCAAAGCTCGACCCTAATTCTAGGTAATGAAGCCATTAAAGTGGTGAAATTTCAGTGGTCGAGCATTTTGAAAATAGTTATCATAATTCTGTAAGTTTCAAAATCATTTTGGAGAAAGATAAGCGTAACACAGAAGTCAAGTGTTTAAGCTGGGTGATGGCCAATTTCAATTCTGATAGACAGGATCTGGCAAATACCGACTGGGAAAACTTACTTGCAGGTAAGTCTACTTTGGAAAGTGGGAATCTTTTAAAAGTAGCATAGTGACAATTCAGGACCAGTGTGTTCCTCTAAGGGTGAGGGGTAAGGGCAGCAAATCCAGGGAACCCTGGCTGTCAAGGGATATGAAGTGTTTGATAAAGTAGAAGAAGGAAACATATACCCGATATAAAGTAATAAAAAAGCTCTTCAATAGGTATAGAGAGTGTCAGGGATTGACTAAAAGGGAAAATAGGATGGCATAGAGGGGGTCCCTCACCTCCATCCTGGGCCATAAACACTCCTTCCAGGTGAGACAGAGGTTCACCTGCCTCTCCTCCAACCTAGTTTACTGCATCAGGTGCTCCCAATGTGGTCTTCTCTACATCGGGGAGACCAAACGGAAACTTAGGTAACAGCTCACTAATCATCTCAGCTGGGCCCACAAGGCCTGACAGGGCCTCCCAATCACTACCCATTTCAATTCCCCTTCCCACTCCCTTTCTGAGATGACCATCCCTGGCCTCCTTCATTGTCACAACGAACCACACCGCACATTAGAGGAACAACACCTCATCTTCCACCTGGGCAGCCTACGGCCCAGAAGGCTCAATAATGAGTTCTCAAATTTCAAATAACCTTCCTTCCCATCCCCGACTCCATTCCCAGTCCCTCCCCATCCTTTCCACTGCTCCCAGCCAGCAACCAGATTCATTCCTCCTATTCACCAACCAGGTCGTATCCTCTACCTGGCTTCACCAATCCTCACTTCATCACCCAGCCCTCACCTCCCCCTTTATCTGCAGCTTCCCCCACACCCACCCCCAAATCCTGAAGAAGGGTTACACCCAAAACATCGACTTCTCCATCTCCTTTTACTGCCTGGCTTGCTGTGTTCTTCCAACATCCTGCCTGCCTATTTTGGAATCTAGCATCTCGAGCTTTTTTTTTTGTCTCATGAAATATCTTTGGCAGCTAGTATCAGGAAAACCTCAAGGCTTTTTAGAAGTATATTAAGAGTAAGAGGATTAATAGGAAAAGAGTGTGGCCTATTCGAGTTTAAAGAGCAATCTGTGCATGGAATCATTAGATATTGGCGATGTTTTAAATGAATACTTCTCATTTGGATTCACAGAGAAAAAAACATATTGTCGCTGAGGAGTTTAGTTGGGGTGGTGAGGTTCTGAAACATGTTAAGATTAATAAGGACGAAGTATTACATGTTTGAGCAGGCATTGATATGCACAATTCCCCAGGGCCTGTTGAGATGAATCCTAAACTGCTATGGGAGCCAAGTGAAGAGATTGCTGGGCCCCTAGCGGGGGTATTTGATACTTCACTAGCCGCAGATAAAGTGCTAGCTGACTAGAGGATAACTAATGTGGTTTCTTTGTTCCAGAAGGGCAGCAGGGATGGGTCAGCTAATTACAGACCAGCTAGTCTGATGACAGTGGAAGGGAAATATCGGAAAAAATTCTGAGGGACAGGATTAATCAACACTTGGGAAGACAGGTAAAAATCAAGGGCAGTCAGCATGGATTTGTTGGGAAAAGATCCTATCTGATTAATTTAGAGCCATAGAATCATAGAGCTGTACAGCAAGGGAACAGACTCGTCAGTTCAACTCATCCATGCTGGCCAGATATCCTAAACAAAATCTCATCCCATTTGCCAGCATTTGGCCCATATCCTGCAAAACCCTTCTTATTCATTTATGCATCCAGATTCCTTTTAAATGCTGTAATTGTACCAGCTTCCCACCACTTCCTCTGGCAGCTCATTCCATACACACACCAAATGGGTTTTTGAAAAAGTGACAAAATATATTGATGTGGATAGTGTAGTTGATGTGGTTTACATGGACTTCTGTAAGGTCTTTGACAAGATCCCACATGGAAGACTACAAGAACATAAGAACTAGGAGCAGGAGTAGGCCATCTGGCCCTTTGAGGCTGTTCTGCCATTCAATAAGATCATGGCTGATCTTTTCATGGAGTCAGCTCCACTTACCCACCCTCTCACTGTATTCCTTGATTCCTTTACTCTTCAAAAAAAATGTATCTTAGCTTTAAAAACATCTACCGTGGGCGGCACGGTGGCACAGTGGTTAGCACTGCTGCCTCACAGCGCCTGAGACCCGGGTTCAATTCCCGCCTCAGGCGACTGACTGTGTGGAGTTTGCACGTTCTCCCCGTGTCTGCGTGGGTTTCCTCCGGGTGCTCCGGTTTCCTCCCACCATCCAAAGATGTGCAGGGTCAGGTGAATTGGCCATACTAAATTGCCCGTAGTGTTAGGTAAGGGGTAAATGTAGGGGTATGGGTGGGTTTCGCTTCGGCGGGTCGGTGTGGACTTGTTGGGCCGAAGGGCCTGTTTCCACACTGTAATCTAATCTAAATCTAAATCTACCGAAATAGTGTCAACCACTTCACTGGGCAGGGAATGTTAAAGATTTATAACCCTTTACATGAAGACGTTTCTCCTCAATTCAGTCCTATATCTGCTCCCTTTTGTCCTAGTTTCACCTGCTAGTGGAAACATCCTCTCTATTCCTTTCATAATTTTGTTTGTTTCCATAAGATGCCCCCTCATTCTTCTAAATTCTAATGAGTATAATCCCAGTCTATTCAGTCTCTCCTAAAAGCCAACCCCCTCAACTCCAGAATCAACCCAATAAACCTCCTCTGCACCCCCTCCAGTGCCAGTGAATCCTTTCTCAAGTAAGGAGACCAAAGCTGCACGCAGTACTCCAGATGTAGCCTCACCAACACCCGATACAGCTACAACACAAGCTCCCTACTTTTCAACTCAATCCCTTTATCAATGAAGGATAAAATTCCATTTGTCTTCCTAATTTCTTGTTGTACCTGTAGACCAACCCTCTGTGGTTCATGCACAAGGACACCCAGGTGCATGCTGCAACTTTTTACCCAAGTAATAATCCTCTTTAGTGTTACTCCAACCAAAATGGATGACTTCACATTTATTAACATTGTATTCCATCTGCCAGACCTTTGCCCACTCAGTTAATGTATCTAGGTTCCTCTGTGAAGTTTCACAGTCCTCTGCATATATTGCTCTGCCACTCCTCTTAGTGTCATCTGCAAACTTTGACAGACTACACATAGTCCCCAACTCCAAATCATCTATACCATCTATGGTTCAAAATGTAAGAGCCCATGGGATCCAAGGTAAGTTGGCAAACTGAGTTTAAAATTGGCTTGCAAATAGGAGACAAAGGCTGATGGTGGTGCCATGTATTTGTCATTGGAAGCTTGTTACTAGCAATGCCCCAAGCATTATGTTTTTAATGACTTGGATGGGATCGTATGAGATACAATTAGTAAGTCTGCACATGTCACAAAAATTGGTGGTGTTGATAGCAAGGAGGAAGGTCTCAGGTGATAGTCTGATATTGATTGTTTTGGGCAGAACATTAGCAATGGAATTTAAACTTGATAAGTATGAGGTGATGCATTTTGGGAAGCCTATTAAGGGAAGGACATACATAATGAGTGGTTGATCCCTTGGGCATACTGTGGAACAAAGGGTCCTTGATGTACAAGTCCATAGATCTCTGGTAGCGTCAGTACAGGAAAATATTTTGGTGAAGAAAGCATATAGATGCTTGCTTTTGTCAGCCAAAGTACAGAACATGCAGGTAAGGAAGTCTTTTTACACCCTTACAAAACATTGTTTAGGCTATAGGTGGAATACTGTATGTAATTCTGGGTGCTACACTATCAGAAGGAAATGATTCCAATGAAGACAGTGCAGAGAAGATTCACCAGAATGATGTTTGGGATAAGACTTGGTTGTAAGGCAAGACTTGATAGGTTGGGTTTATTTTGCTCAGAACAGAGAAGGCTCAGGGGGATCTGACTGAGGGATACACAATTATGAGAGGCATAGACAGAGTAGATCTGTCTGAGACCAGAAGATCTATGTTTAAGGTAAGGAGTAAATGGTTTAGAGGAGATCTGAGAATATTTTTTCACCCAGAGGGTGGCAGAAGTATGAAATGTTCTGCCTGAAGGATAGTGGAAGCAGGTGACTTTTAAGAAGTATCCGGATGCGAACTTAAAGTGCAAGGGCACAGTAGGTTGTGGAGCAAGTGCAGGGAAATGGGATCCTGTAGTTTGGTGCTTGTTGGTCAGCAGAGACATAGTGAGCTGAAGGGCCTGTTTCTATGCTGTATGAGTCTTTGATTCTAAGTAAGTGAATAGTTTACAGCACAGCTGTCTGCATTCCATTACCACAAACATCATTTTGCAACTTTGGGAAATTCAGAGGCCACCCATTGTGAACGCAAAGACTACTGCCATTGTCTCAAATGTAAATATTTTTAACCTTCTTCCAAGTAAAACAATCAAAGCTTCCCTTTATTCTTGTGCAATCAAACCACCTACGCTTGCTGCAACACAGACTTCTGAACAGGTCACTTGATCCTTTTTATTTTACCTTAAATTTGAAGGCATAATCGAAGGCATATTTATCTGATAAGCCTCAAAATTATAACAACTAGATATTTTCAATTTTAAAATGTACCGCCACTATTTTATTAAGAGTAATTAGTGAGGGGGGATAAATGTTTACCTTGCTAACAATATTCATATGCTGTGAGTTAATCTACAAAGCGTGTTGTTCATAATCACATCACTGCTAGCTCACACTTTAAGCAAGATACTTACAAATAAATCACCTTAGGCGATTGTCTGTGTGGAGTTTGCACATTCTTCCTGTGTCTGTGTGGGTTTCCTCTGAGTACTCCAGTCTCCTCCCACAATCCAAAGATGTGCAGGCCAGGTGAATTGGCCATGCTAAATTGCCCATGCTGTTAGGTGCATTAGTCAGGGGTAAATATAGGGTATGGGAATGGGTCTGGGTGGGTTACTCTTTGGAGGGTTGGTGTGGATTGGTTGGGCTGAAGGGCCTGTTTCCCATACTGTTGGTTATCCAATCTAAATATGTATTGAATGTGCAGAATATATGTAACCAATTGTGTACATGATAAAACGCCCTGCTCCAATACTGCCATACATTATCACCACAAATGACAATTAATTAAAATATTTGATTTTTGTCATTGAAGTAAAATGATGAGAAATATTAGTAGGATTGACAGCCACTGTTTCTTGAACAGCCACTCGAACTTTGATGGAATCCTACCTCCATTGCAATCTGGGCTTCTGTGGACTTTTCGTCAAAATTATAATTAGAGATTATCCCCTCACTTTCAATAAATTCTTAAAGAGATGAAAAAGGATTGGTGCTGAACTGGTAACCAGAGGGTACAAATTAACCTACATTAGAAGAATTTTCTTTACATCAGGATATTGAATGCCTTGTCTGAAATAAAAGCAAAATAGGATTCATTGCTACTTTTGCAAGAGAATTAGATATAGTTGAAGAAAAATAATTAAAAGTTTAGGAAGGGGCAACTGAATAGAAATAAGTAGATATCTGCTTATTTTTGTCAGAATTGAAATAAACAAAATAGACTGAATGTTGTAAAATTCCATGATTTCATGAACCTTTCCTTGGCTATTCACGTTTATAAGTTCACACATAAATCACTTAACTGCCCTTCAGCACTGAAGTGTTATGTCTTGGCAGAAATCAATTTCAGCAGGATATATAATCACAACACTGCAGCAGCTCTTCACAAGCAATGAATCCAATATCTGCACCAACTTCAAGTCCTGAACCTATTTCTCAGGTAAGGTATTAAAACAAATCACTAATTTTTGAGAGATGCCCCAATCTTTTGAATCCATATTATTCTTCCATACTCATATTTAAACTGTTATGAATAGTAAACCTGTCCCAGTAAACTAGAAAACTCTTCTTCCTTCAATTTAATGCAATGCCCTGCATTAGTGAGAAATTTTGATCATGAGTTTCTTCTTGAAGTTTATTAAGCTAATGTTATAGGCATTATTCTTTGAACTTATGATCAATTATACACATTAGCTGCATATGTCCTGCAGAAAGTTGATTTATTTTCATTTATTGCAGGGATGGTGAATATTTCAAAGCTTTAGATCTGAAAATAAAAGAGTCCACCTGACAAGGAGCTACAAGGATTGGAGCCTTTTTTCACAATACATTTTCAAACGTGGTGAGTAAAACCAAAAACAGTATCTCTATGACTATCCATTGTTCAGAAATTGTTGTTTATGTTCAGAAGGATCACCAGTGAGTGAGAATCGGCACATCTGTGGACGAAAGCATTTGATTCTGGCAAGAGGTTCTTCAGTATAAATCACTTTTTAAAATTAGTACACAACTAGGCATTTATAGCTTTCTAGTTAGCCTATTTAGTCTACCAACATCCATTCAACACACTTCTTTACAACAAAAATGAAATGAATACTTTCTTACAATGGCAGTACTCTCCACAATTAGCAATAATAATAAAGAGAAAGAGAGAAAAAAAATTCCTGACACTAAATAACAAGCCATCACCACCATCAATTGTAACCATTTGTTTTTGATAATATTCTCACTTGTAACAATTACAGACTCATTCACATTTACACCGCAGAATAAAACAATTCAGTTTATCCTGTCAGTGCTGATCAACCAAGATCTGACACACTAATCTCGTTTTCACCTCTTGGCCCATAGCCTGAACAGTGATGGCACTGGAAATAAATATATCGAAATACTGCTTAAATGTACCAGAGTTTCTGAGTCAACCACCCTTTCTAGCAGCGAGTTCCAGACTCCTACGACACTCGAGGTGAAACAAACTCTCCTCAACTCCTACCTCTCAAATCTATGCTGCTTGCTTATTTTACCCTCTACTAGTAGGAAAAGTGTCTTCCTATTCATCCTAGCTACACCTCTCATAGCTTTAGATACTTCTGTCAGAACCCTCCTCAACTGTCACTCCTCCAAGGACCCTCCAACCCAAGTTTCAACCTGGTAGCTCTCACACAACTTCTCCAGTACTTTCACATCCTCCCAATAATGTGCTGACCAGAAGTGCACACAATACACTGGTTATGACCAAACCATATTTTATACAGTTCCTGTTCTTGTTTTCTATGCCTTGGCTATTAAGGTTTTCCATATGCCTTCTTAACCACCTTAACTACTTGCCTTGCTACCTTCAGGGATCTTGGATATGCACACCATGGTCCCTCTGACATTTAGTACTTTCAAGGGTCCTACCATTCATGGTGTAATCCCTTGGAGAAAGTGAGGACTGTAGATGCTGGAGAGTCAGAGTCAAAAAGGGTGACACTGGAAAAGCACAGCAGGTCAAGCAGTATCCAAAGAGTAGAAGAGTCAAGATGTTGGGCATAAGATCTTCATCAGGAATGTGTGTAATCCCTTGCTTATCAGCCCTTCAGAAATGCAATACCTTACAATTTTCCAGGTTGAATTCCATTTACCACCTATGTGCCCACCTGACTAATTCTTTAATATCCTCCTGTTAATTGTTTTGACCCTCCCCATTAAATACCATCTTGCCAATTTTTATATCATCTGTGTACTCCTTGACCATCATTATGAAGTAACGCTGATGTTACTTGACATCTTGGTTTATATTTTAGGTTCGAAATAAAAGTGACAACTTTGAAAAGTGAATGGCTCGCTCATGTCTTTTAAAGAAGGAAATCTGCCACCCTTATCAGCTCTGGATGACATGTGATCCCAGCCCATAGCAATGTGGTGATTCTTACCTACTCTCTAAAGTAACCGAGCAAGTCACTCCGTTCAAGGACAATTGCAGATGGGCAACAAATGCTGGTCTTGTCAACAATGTCTAAATCTTATGAAATAAATAAAGAAATAAATAGGATTTAGGGCAGGAGAACATTTTGATCTTATATTCAAGCAGTTACAAAGTTCACTTTTTTAGACAAGCTCTGCTTTAAAACTAAATTAAATATCATTTACCTTGATGTTTAGTTACTTCTTACAAAACACATGTCATTCTGAAATTCTGTTCAGGTAGCCTGTTAAGTGTAAATATTGAAATGCATCTTACATTTTCCATTCAGAGAACATTACTGTTCTTTCTTGTACCATCATGAGATTTGAATGATTCCAGAATTTTAATCTCTTCTATTCTAACAAAAGTTCACTCTATATATTAAATACATGCTGTGTGAGAAACAAAAGATGAATATTAATATTAAATGTGTTTCTTTTTATTTGCACCTTTGCTTCCCTGTCCCATTCTGAATCAATGTAGTGGATCAACATACTTTTAAATTGATTAGTGTTTTGAAAACCACTCTTAGCTGATACTTTTTGAATTTCTGGATTTTGTCTTCATAGTATTTTCAACTAGTTCAATCTCCTGCATGTTGCCAAGACCTCCTCTGGAGTTTGAAGATATTAATTGTATTTTCATGACTAAAAAAAAGACGTGTTCTGTGGAACTATTTCACAGGTTGGTATCCCATCACCAAGTCACCCCTTATTTATATGTGGAGAGCCCTTGACACTGATCCAGCTCCCACAGAGCCAGCTCCCAGAGTTAACAGAACCCCTGACTCTCCTGTTCTTACTTGCCAGCCAGGGCTCCCTGATTGGACCAGATTAACAGCTCCAATCAGGGCATGCATATTGTCTGAGGTCCACCTGGCTGACCTCATTACAATCACAACACACTGATCAGAGGTCTGTATAATCTGAGCATAGTTTCTCTGATACTTATATAAGAGGATAATAATTTCAGCATTCCATTTTAAATTTTAATCTATAGTGACTGGTATATTGGGTATGCAGTCAACTAAAAGTACCAAGTTTATCCTGTTATCCCAACATGAAGTGAAAATTTTATTGAAAATTTTACCATGTGCAGTTTTTGCTTTCTCATTTTTCATTGCTGAAGTTCATCTGCTATTATTCATTTATTCATCATTCCACTTTGATCGTCCCCAAAGGCTGCTTTGTCTGAACCAACATTTACTGTCTTGATCTTATCTACAAATGGCTAATTTGCATCAACCTTCTGAACTCATCAACTTCAATTAGAGACAGTCAGGATCTTATAAAGTTCAATCAAAGCAGCCTTTGTTCTTTTAAACTCCAGTAAAAGCAAAAGAGACATGCTCATGATATCATCACTGGATCATAGAATGTTGATCTGATCTCATAATTTTTTCCGATGCCAACTTAACTCAGGCCATTGAAGCAGGACGTGCTGTTCAAAACATAGCACACTTCGTAACTGAATAACTTAGATCATAAGACCATCAGACATAGGAGCAGATTAATGCTTTGAAGATAAAACCAGTGAAAATTTTCCAAACTCCAGTCTTTTCAATGTTTCCTCATAAGACAATCCACTAATTGAAAGTAGCAATCTTATTAGGCATCTCTTGAACTATCTTCAACATATTACCATCCTTCTTTAAAGGAGATCAAAACTGCACACAGCATTTGTGTAGCAATGTCCTGAACAACTGAAGCATAACATCCCTACTTTTACATTCAGTTTGATTCATATTAAAGGGCAGCATTATATAAGCTTTCTTAGCACTTGCTGCACCTGCAAGCTCATCTTTAGTAACTTATGAGTGAGAGCACCTAGATTGCTTTGGAACTCTGAATTCTGCAGTTGTTCACTATTTATTTTTGTTTCTCTTTATAATTTTTCCTGCCAAAGTGAACAAATACAAATTTTGCCACATTATTACCCAATCTGTCAGATTCTTGACCATTCACTAAACTTTCCAAGTCAGTCTGCAACATTGTTGTCATCTTCACAACATACTTTCCTACCCATCTTGGTGTCATCTGCAAGTTTATTCACAATTGCTTCAATCCCCTCATCTAAGTCATTGCTAAATTGTAACATGTTTAGACTTGGAACAGATTGCTACAGGAGCCAACTGATCGTTTCCTGTCAATCTGAAAAAGACACATTTATGCAAATAATCTGCTTCCAATTAGCCAACTTTATATCTGTGTTACCTTTTCACCACCAGTACTTAGATTGCATATTAATCTTTTAAGTGGGGCTTTTTCAATGCCTTATGGAAATCTATGTTTCAGCTTCTACCACATGCTCAGTGACACCCAGTTGGGTTCCACCAGGGCTGCTCAGCTCCTGATCTCATTACAGCCTTGGTTCAAACAGGGACAAAAGAGATGAATTCCAGAGGTGAGGTAAAAGTGACAGCTCTTGACATTGTGGCTGCATTTGATTAAGGAGCCTTAGCAAAATTGGAATCAATGGGAATCAGGATAAAAAGCTCTCTGTCGGTGGATTCAAAGCTGACACATAGAAAGTTGGTTGCGGAATGATTTGGATGCGAGCATAAGAGGTACAGTTAGTAAGTTTGCAGATGACACCAGAATTGGAGGTGTAGTGGACAGCAAAGAGGATTACCTCAGATTACAACAAGATCTTGACCAGATGGGTCAATGGGCTGAGAAGTGGCAGATGGATTTTAATTCAGATAAATGCAAGGTGCTGCATTTTGGGAAAGGAAATCTTAGCAGGACTTATACACTTAATGCTAAGGTCCTAGGGACTGTTGCTGAACAAAGAGACCTTGGAGAGCAGATTCATAGCTCCTTGAAAGTGGAGTCACAGGTAGATAGGGTAGCGAAAAAGGTGTTTGGTATGCTTTCTTTTATTGGTCAGAGTATTGAATACAGAGTTGGGAGGTCATGTTGCGGCTGTACAGGACATTAGTTAGGCTACTGTTGGAATATTGCGTGCAATTCTGGTCTCCTTCCTATCGGAAAGATGTTGTGAAACTTGAAAGGGTTCAGAAAAGATTTATAAGGATGTTGCCAGCGTTGGAGGATTTGAGCTACAGGGAGAGGTTGAATATGCTGAGGCTGTTCTCCTGGAGCATCGGAGGCTGAGGTTTACAAAATTATGAGGGGCATGGATAGGGTAAAGAGACAAAGTATTTTCCTTAGGTTCAGGGAGTCCAGAACGAGAGAGCATAGGTTTAGGATGAGAGGAAAAAGATATAAAAGAGACCAAAGGGGCAACTTTTTCACACAGAGGGTGGTACGTGAGCTGCCAGAGGAAATGATGGAAGCTGGTACAAATGCAACATTTAAGAGGCATTTGGATGGTTATATGAATAGGAAGGGTTTGGAGGGATATGGGCTGGGTGCTGGCAGGTAGGACTAGATTGGGTTGGGAAATCTGGTCGGCATGGATGGGTTAGAGCGAAGAGTATGTTTCTGTGCTGTATATCTCTATGACTCTATGGCTGTTGAAGGTCAGTCATCTCAGTTCCAAGACATCTCTGCAGGAGTTCCTCAGGATAGTGCCCTTGGCTCAACAATCTTCAGCTGCTTCATCATTGAATTTGCCTCTGTTTTAAGGTCAGAAGTGGGGATAGTCGCTGGTGATTGCATAATGTTCAGAACCATTTGCGATTCCTCAGTTACTAAATGTTGCAAGATTTGGTCAATATCCAGGCTTGGCTGAAAAATGACAAGTAACATTTGTGCCACACAAATGCCAGGCAATGAACATGTCTAATAAGGTGCAATCTAACCATTACCCTTTGACATTCAATGCAATTACCATCACTGAATCCTCCACTATCAACATTTTGGCAGGTATCATTGACCAGATATTTAACTGGACTTATCACAGAAACATAGTGGCTACAACAGCAGGTCAGAAGGTAGGAATACTGCAGTGAATAACTCACCAATATCTACAAAGCACGAGTCAGGAGTGTATTGGAATACTCCCAATTTGCTTGTAAGGATGAAGTTCCAACAACACTCAAGAAGATTAACACCATCCAGGACAAAGCAACCTGCTTGATTGGCACTACATCCACAAACATCAATTCTTTATTTACTATTTACTACGTGTACTATTTACAAAATGCACTATAAGAATTCACCAAAGATCCTTAGACAGCACCTGCTAAATCCATGATCACTACCATCTAGGAGGACAAAGGCAGCAGATACATAGGAACACCACTACCTACAGGTACCCCTCCAAGCCCCTTACTGTCCTGACTTGGAAATATATCTCCGTTCATTTTACTTTGCTGGGTGAAAATTGCGGAATTCCCACCCTATGACATTGTGGACTGCAGCAATTCAAGAAGGCAGCTCACCACTACCTTCTCAAAGACAACTAAAGATGGTCAATAAATGCTGACCCAGCATGCAATATCCACATCCTATGAGTGTTTTAAATTAAAGAGTGTTTCTAAATAGCTGCCTCTGATTTTGTGGATGTATTTTAATGGACAGCCATACTGCTGATTATGGTGGCCACCTTGTCTCAGCAGGATACTTTTTTTCCCTAAAATTCCATTATTTCTCTTGACTTAATAAATTAAAATGGGGTAATGTGGTATTTCAGGATCTCAGAGCTGTTTATTAGAGTTGACTAATATATTCAATGATTATACTCACAGGCACACCTATGTTTGAGTAAATATTAAGCTTTTCTGTTATGATTACTAGCATACTTTAATCAGCATGTCATGCTTCAAATATCTAAAGTTTTAAGATGGATTCTGAGACCTCTATATCATCAAGTCACATGCTATGGCACAATGGTCATATCATGAGCATGTCACTAATATTCCATCCATAAAACATCACACAATGTGGACCATATTTATGATTGGGCTGATTCATGGCAAGGAACATTCAGCTTACAAGTGCTATCAGTGGTCATCCACAAATGAGAGAACCATTTTTCTCTCTTTTTCCACATCATGTCTGCAATATTTAATTACCATTGCTGAAGCTATCATCATCAGCATGCTGAGAGTTACTATTTTCAATTCACTTGTAAGTAGACCACCAACAATGTTATTTCTCACCATCGTCAAAACACACAATCTCTATCACATAGAAGGACAAGAGCAGAAGACACATGGAGGCACCACTACCTGAAACTGTTGCTTCAAGAAACACATGATCCTGACTTGGAGCTGCATCTTCTCTGTCATTAGTTGGAACATTGGAATTTCCTTCACATGCCATATAGACTATAGCCATTTAAGATGACAGCTTCTCACTGCATTCTGAAGGGCAATTGAGGATGGATATGAAATATATCCCTGCTAGCAATACTCAGTGTAGAATTAATTGGTGGGGTGTTTTAAAAGATAGGATATATAGATAATTAGAAAGGTAAAAATTGCTTAAGGATAGTTAACTTAATTTTGTGCGAGGAACGTCATGTCTCAAAAACTTGAGCTTTTTTGAGGAAATTAGCAAAAGGATTGATGAGAGCAGAGTAGTAGACATTACTTGGACTTCAGTAAAGTCTTCGACAAGATTCCATGTGGGAGACTAAGTAGTAAAGTTTGATCACGTAGGATTCAAGGTGACTTACCAATTGGATACATAACTGGCTTAACAGCAGGAGACAGAGTGGGGGTGGAGGGTTGCTTTTCAGACTGGAGACATGTCACCAGTGGTGTTCCATAGGGATTGGTTCTGGGTCGTCTTTTGTTTGTCAATTATATAAATGATTTGGATGAGAATATAGAAGGCATGGTTAATAAGTTTGTGGAAGACACCAAAATTGGTGGCATTATAGACAGTGAAGTAGGCTTTATTAGATTAGATTCCCTACAGTATGGAAACAGGCCCTTCGGCTCAACAAGTCCACAGAGATCCTCTGAAGAATAACTCACCCAGATCCATTTTCCTCTGACTAATGCACCTAACACTACGGGCAATTTAGCATGGCCAACTCACCTGACCTGCACATCTTTGGACTGTGGGAGGAAACTGGAGCACCCGAAGGAAACCCACGCAGACACGGGGAGAATGTGCAAACTCCACACAGACAGTTGCCCGAGGGTGGAATTGAACCCAGGTCCCTGGCGCTGTGAGGCAGCAGTGCTAACCACTGAGCCACCGTGCCGCTCCAAAAATTACAAAGGGATGTTGATCAAATGGGTCAATGGGCTGAAAAATAGCAGATGGAGTTCAGTCTGGATAAATACGAGGTATTGTATTTCGGCATAACCAATAAAGAGTAGGACTTATGCAATTAATGGTAGGGCCTCAAGTAGTATTGTAGAACAGAGAAACCTAGAGGTGCAGGGACATAATTCTTTGAAGTTTGTATCACAAGTAGACAGGGTGGTTAAAAAGGCAGTTAACACACTTGCCTCCATTGTTCAGTCCTTTGAGTAACGGAGTTGGAAAGTAATGTTGAGGTTGTACATTGGACATTGGTGAGGCCTCTTCTCGATTATGGTGTCCAGTTCTGGTCATCCAGTTATAGGAAGGATATTAGTAAACTGGAGAGGGTTCAAAAGATATTTACTAGGATGTTGCTGAGTATGAAAGGTTTTATTATAAAGAAAGGCTGGATAGGCTGGGAATTGTTTCACTGGAGCAGTGAAGGTTAAGAGGCAACTTTATGGAAGTTCATAAAATAATGAGAGGTATAGATAGAGTCAGTGGTAGTTGTCTTTTCTCAAGGATGGTGATTTCCAAGACTAGAGGGCACATTTTTAAGATGAGAGGAGAGAGATTTTAAAAAGACATGAGAGGCAAATATTTTACACAGAGGGTAGTTTTTGTGTGGAATGAACCGCCTGACGAAGTGGTAATGTGGGTCCAATTACAATGTGTAAAAGTCATTTTGATAAGTATGTGAATGGGAAATGTTTGGAGGGATATGGGTCAGGAGCAAGCAGATAGGACGAGCTTAGTTTGCGATTAGGTTCGTCATGGACTGGTCAGCACTAAGGGTCTTTTTCCATGTGTATGACTCTATAACTCTATGCCTGCATAAAGGTTAATATAAATCAGTTTGTGATGGAATTTAGGATATAATTATGACATGATCAGGACAGTCTGAATTGTGACTGAAAGATAAAAGAGAAATCTGTACTTAGAGAAACAAGTTTCTAATTAAGACTACTCTATGCATATATAGTGTGAAAATAGATTTGGAATTGCCTACATCCAGGTTATTGGTACAGTAGAACGCATGAATGTTTACAAACTGAACCAGCACTACAGAACCTGCAACAAATAGACCTAGGCATAAACGACAGACCGGTCTATGGCAAAAGAAGACTTCCATGATTACTCCAAATCTGAAGCACACACATCCTATGAATGAATAACAAAAAACATAAGACTGTTTAGGTTAGAAAACAGGTTACAATATTCCAACCTAACTTTTACCTTGTAGCTTCTTCTGAGTACAAGAGAGCTTGCAATTCTCAAAGCGATCCTTTTGACACTGCAACTGACACTGCTTACAAGTTTGTGAACCTTCTTGTGATAATCATTATATTTGTAATCTTTGGTTCATTTTTTTTTTCTGGATTATTTAATTCCAGTAAAACTCATTTTACACTTACTTTTCCATCACCACGTTCCTTACTGATGTTTTAAAAAATCATTGATTTTGACTGCTGACCTTTTGTGCTTCCTCTTGTTCCTCATTGCATTTTGGCTCTTGTTCCTGCTTGATATATCCATGCAGCAAATTATCTGAAGGTTGCTGTGTGACTACAACTATATTTGAAATTCGTTGTGGCAAAGTATTAAATATACACTGTAACATGTTATCAACAATTGATGTTGTTAAATTCCTAATATATTCTTTTTACCAATTATTAACTGCAGCAATTTCAGGACATTTTCTTACACATAAATATAAAGGACACCTAAATTCTCCGTGTCATCAAAGTTATTTCAATTTGAGAATTAACACTTCATTGCCATTGAAAACTGTACATTACCTAACTGTTTTTAAATCAATAAGACTGTGATATCTAATTTTGTAATTTGACAAAGTACTGCAAACTTAATTTATAACAAGTCCTCTAAAGGGGAAATGTAAAACTAATGATAATTTCCATCATTTTTACCTGAAAATGACTTACTTCTGTTGAAACATCCTGTGAGTGATGAGATGCGTTGGTTTGAATCTTTTTTGAAAGTAACAAGTCCAACCCTGTCAATTGATGCCTCCAATAGTCGAGACTGTGGTGTTGGAAAAGCACAGCAGGTCAGGCAGCATCCGAGGAGCAGGAGAATCGATGTTTTGGGCACAAGCCCTTCATCAGGAAGCCTCATTCCTGATGAAGGGCTTATACCTGAAACATCGATTCTCCTGCTACTCGGAAGCCGCCTGACCTGCTGTGCTTTTCAACTCTGATCTCCAGCATCTGCAGTCCCCACTTTCTCCTGATGCCTCCAACATCCTTATATTGATAAACTGAAAGTCTAAATCAACTCTTTCAAGAGCTCACTAAATGCATTTCCATTCCAAATTGGATTCTTTTCTAATTATAATCACATTCACAACATACTCTTAGGATCTAAGTATTCATGAGTTTCATGATATCCAGTAATAAATGCCAAATCTCTTCTAATGGATGATATTTAGCAAACAAAAAGCTCATTCAACAGAATGGCAGGCACTGAGCAGAAGATTCTGCATTTCAATTATGGTATATGGCTTTTCTAAGGCTTCATCCTTCTGAGGTGAATAAATCATTAATACTTTTAATGCACAAAAAGAAACAAAGTTGGAGGATATATTAGATTAAATTACTTACAGTGTGGGTACAGGCCCTTCAGCCCAACAAGTGCACACCGACGCGCAACCCACCCAGACCCATTCCCCTACATTTTACCCCTGCCCCTTACACTACGGGCAATTTAATATAGTCAATTCACCAAAACTGCACATTTTTGGACTGTGGGAGGAAACCGGAGCACCCGGACGAAACCCACACAGACACGGGGAGAATGTGCAAACTCCACACAGTCAGTCGCCTGAGGCAGGAATTGAACCCAGGTCTCTGGCGCTATGAGGCAGAAGTGCTAACCACTGTGCCACCATGCCACCCATATATTGTCATCATAACTTTGGACATCCCTATCTGTTTAATTTGTCCCAAAAGATATGCACGATAAAAGACTATTTTATGCGCATTGTCTATGCCTATTCATCTCTATGTCTATCACAGTTTCACTCGGCAGGACTTAATCAGCTTGATTGGGAACTCAGTAAGTGGTGAGAGAAGCAGGAGGGAACCTCTGTCAGTTCCTTTCTAGAGTCAAAACAGAATTAAGTGCCCTTCAGGCATTTAAATTGCAACCATTGGCCTTTCCCCATGGCAGATATCCTAAGCACCAAGAGCTGTCTGCCAAATGGAGGACAGTCGATATGAGTCAGAGGCTGCCAGCTTTCCATTGCTCACCAGTTCACAGTGCCATATGCAAAACTTGCGCCCACACCTCCCCCCTTACTTCCCTCCAAGGCCCCAAGGGATACTTCCATATCCGCCACAAATTCACCTGCACCTCCACACACATCATCTATTGCATCCGTTGCACCCGATGTGGCCTCCTCTATATTGGGGAGACAGGCCGCCTACTTGCAGAACGTTTCAGAGAACATCTCTGGGACACCCGGACAAACCAACCCAACCACCCCGTGGCTCAACACTTCAACTCCCCCTCCCACTCCACCAAGGACATGCAGGTCCTTGGACTCCTCCATCGTCAGACCATAGCAACACGACGGCTGGAGGAGGAGCGCCTCATCTTCCGCCTAGGAATCCTCCAACCACAAGGGATGAACTCAGATTTCTCCAGTTTCCTCATTTCCCCTCCCCCCACCTTGTCTCAGTCAAATCCCTCGAACTCAGCACCACCTTCCTAACCTGCAATCTTCTTCCTGACTTCTCCGCCCCCACCCCACTCCGGCCTATCACCCTCACCTTGACCTCCTTCCACCTTTCGCATTTCCAACGCCCCTCCCCCAAGTCCCTTCTCCCTACCTTTTATCTTAGCCTGCTGGACACACTTTCCTCATTCCTGAAGAAGGGCTTATGCCCGAAACGTCAATTCTCCTGTTCTTGGATGCTGCCTGACCTGCTGCGCTTTTCCAGCAACACATTTTCAGCTCTGATCTCCAGCATCTGCAGTCCTCACTTTCTCCTCCATATGTCAAGAGTCCCAGGATCAACATGGAACCCCAGGCCAAAGATGAACAAGGGAATGATAATGATCATGGAAGGGGCCTCACTGGATATTGAGATCAGTGGGTGAAATAAGAGCTGGCAGCATGCGCAGAAATAGCTTTCAGTGGCCTCCTCACGCTTGGGTCCCTAGATTAGGCAAAGGTAATGAAGTTCCCTGACAGATTTTGTTGGGTGGCCGTTGGGAGGTATGGAAAGGCCATGCCATTTGCATCAGTCCCTGAGCCACCACTGAACTGCAATGGGTTCAGTCAGAATGGAAATCAATTTGTTCAATTAATGAGACTAATTAATATCTTGGGGCCAACTGGAGATTCCTTATCAGCTTCTTTTTTGGGGGAGGTTTTGCTGACACCAGGACACTGATGTAGGGTTTTCCCTTAAATGAATTGGCATCAGGTTCCAATCATAATGGGCTGCATCAAATCAAACTAATTCATTCAATTTCGCAAAGCATTATTGTTCAATTGAGTAAAAGCTAATCTCAGTCTCATCACAGTTTAGGGCATCACTCTTGATCTGTCAATGCACTGTAACAATTCTGACTATATAGTGAGAATGACATTTTCATTATAATTTTAGTAGCATATGATCCAAGAATATGAGCTGTATGACGGATCATTAACAGTGCATTAGTATCAATTGTGCAGTATTGCCGCACTCTAAGAATGTCTGCTGCCAATGCTCAGCTTATTTTAGAACATACCTCACAACTCAGAATATTAGCATTTCTACTAGCTCAAGTTTATATATAGCTTTCAGCAAAATGCATCCCGAAGGAATTAACCTATATTTTAGATAACTTTATACTTTGGTTATTAAAAATGTAATCTCTCATTGGTGTGCCATTGAGAGCATGCAAACACATTGTCCACATGGAGAGACTTCAAAATGAATATTAGAAAAATCCCACAATAATTGCTGAATAAAATCTCTCGGAGCTAAACTTATAACAGTTTTTACTGAATTTTGGTTTTTGACCTAATTGAAATTATTTAGCAAATGAGCTAATGTTAGAATAGTCCCCATTTAAAGCATTTGGAACCGAGAATAAGAACTATCCGCAAGAAGTTATATGTAGGGCAGAACTTATTACACTTGCATCAAGAATTAGGGAAGAATTTGATGTTCCATTCTTGATAAGTTTAGGGATAAGGGAACTTCAAATCAGAAGAGAAGTTGCAGGACAGATATGCTGGAAACTTACCTGGGTGGGATGGTGCATGGACAGCTTTTTTACCCACTGCCAATTAAGGACCTTACACAGACAAATAAATGCTCATTTATGGGCGACTTCTCATGGTCATGGTTGGCTGGGACAGCCTGTGGGAAGTAATGAGGGAGCTGAGATACACATTCCCCTGAACCTACAAATATACAAGTTGGCTGGGAAAAGCAGGTTGATTGTGGAGTGCAAGAAAAGGAATTTGTGGAATGTCTACCTCATAGCTCCTTGGAGCAGCGTGTGCTGGAGCCCACTAGGGAACAGGTAATACTGGATTTAATGTTGTGCAATGAGACAGACTTGTTAGGGGAGCTTAAGTTAAAGGAACTCTTAGGAATCAGTGATCATAATACAGGCATGAGGGAAGAGCTGGGTAGAATTGACTGGGAGAAGAGCCAAGCAGGAAAGACAGTGGATCCAGCAATGGCAGGAGTTTCTGGGAATAATTCAGGAGACTCATCCCAACAAAAAAAGCAGCATGGTACAGGAAGGATGAGGCAACCATGGCTGACATGGGAAGTCAGGGCCAACATTAAAGCAAAAGCGAAAGCATATGAAGTAGTGAAGAACAGTGGGAAACCAGAGGACTGGGAAGCTGACAAAGACTGACAGAGTGCAACAAAAAATAAAACAAGGAAGGAGAAGATTAAATATGAAAGTAAGGTAGCCAGTAATATAAAGGTAGACTGTAAGAGTTTCTTTTGATTTATAAAGGGCAACGGAGAGGCAAAAGTGGCCTTTGGGCCACTGGAAAGTGATGCAGGAGAAGTAATAGTGGGGAACATGGAAATGCCTGAAGAACTGAATAATTACTTTGTGTCAGTGACAGACTCGAATAATATCCCAAGAACTCAAAAGTGCGAGTGGCGGAGCTGAGTATGGTGGCCATCACCAAGGAGAAGGTGCTAGGAAAACTGAATAGCCTGAAGGTGGAGAAATCACCTGGACCAGATGGGCTACATCCCAGAGTTATAAGGGGGATAGCTGAAGAAATAGTGAAGTTAGTGGTGATCTTTCAGGAATCGCTAGGAGTCGAGGACTGGAAAATCACCAACGTGACACTCCTGTTTAAAAAGGGAGTAAGGCAAAAGATGGAAAATCACTGACTGATTAGCCAAACCTAGGTTGTGGGTAATATCCTGGAATCCATTGTGAAGGGTGAGATTTCGGAATAGTTAGAAGCATTTGGTAAAATAGGGCAAAGTCAGCATGGTTTCATCAAGGGGGGGTCATGCCTGACAAATTTGCTAGTTTCTTTGAGGAAATAATGAGCAGGTCAGACTAAAGAGAGCCAATGGATGTTATCTACCTGGACTTCAAGAAGGCCTTTGACAAGGTGCTGCACAAGAGGCTACTGAGTAAGATAAGGGCCCATGGTGTCAGAGGCAAGGTGCTGGCATGAATAGAAGCTTGGTTATCTAGCAGAAAACAGAGAGTGGGGATAAAAGGGACCTTCTGAGGAGAGCAGCCGGTGACAAGTAGTGTTCCGTAAGGCTCAATGTTGGGACCACACTTTTCACTTTATATTCTGGCTAAGTGTGCAGATGATACAAAAACAGGTAGAGGGACAGATAGCAATGAAGAGGGGGAGGCTGCAGAAGGATTTGGGCAGGTTAGGAGAGTGGGCAAAGAAGTGGCAGATGGAGTACAATGTGGGAAAGTGTGAGGCCATGCAGTTTGGTAGGCAGAATAGAGGCATAGACTATTTTCTAAATGGGAGAAAAGTTCAGAAGTCTGAAGTGCAAGCAGACTTGAGAATTCTCATCCAGGATTCACCCAAGGTAAACTTGCAGGTTGAGTCAGTAGTTAGGAAGGCAAATGCAATGATGGCATTTAGAGAACTTGAATATAAAAGCAGGGATGTATTTCAGAGGCTCTATCATGTCTGGTCAGACCACATTTGGAATATTGTGTGCAATTTTGAGCCCCATATCTCAGGAAAGATATACTGGCTCTGGAGCGGGTTCAGAGGAGGTTCACGAGAATGGTCCCAGGAATGAAAAGCTGAACATATGAGAAAAGTTTGAGGATTCTGGGTTTATACTTGATGGAGTTTAGAAAGATAAGGGGGGATCTAACTGAAACATACAGAATGCTGAATGGCCTGGACAGAGTGGATGTTGGGAAGATGTTTTCATCGGCAGGAGAGACTAGGAGCGTAGAGTAAAGAGAAAACCTTTTAGACCTGAGATAAAGAGAAGCATCTTCAGCCAGGGAGTGGTGAATCTATGGAATTCTTTGCCACAGAAGGCTGTGGAGGCTGGGACATTCAGTACATTTAATATTGAGATAGATAGGTTCTTGAGTATCAAGGGGATCAAGGGTTATGGGGAGAAAGTGGGAGAATGGCACTGAGAAACGTATCACCCATGATTGAATGGCAGAGCAGACTCAATGAGCTGAATGGCCTAATTTCTGCTCTGATATCTTATGGCCCTATTTTCTAAACCCTCCCTGTTATCCTTACGCTGGCCTCACTTCCATATGTCTGAGTTCCCAATTGATTTTTGGCTCTTGTAGATATTTTAAAAGAAGCCACTTCTCTAGGTTTCTCAGAAGTTGGAAATGGAATATTAAGTTCTGGGAGTTCCTAACACTGAACACTTTGTGTTGGTCATCCTCATGAAGGCCAATTCTCCAGCCAACGGGCAAGACCAAGTGTACATTGCATTCAGTGTACATTTGGTAAAGTCCTCAAAAATGTAATGCTGCTTTTTAAAATTCATTTATGAGATATGGGCACTGTCCCCATTCAACACAGATAAATATGAAGTATTGCTATTTAGTAGGCAGAAAGTTGCTTGGAAGCTGCAGGTCTGGATGAATAACAAATCATTGTCAGATTGCAAACACATTAGTCACTAAAAGTTGTGCTACAGGTTAGCAAGACTAATTTTAAAAAGTTTTTTTATTTCTAACGGGACGGAATTGAAAATATTATTCCTGATGAGATTGCTCTTTCAGCACTACATTCCATTACGGTTGCTGTAATGTCAAGTAGGTACAGAAACACTGGAGAGGATGGAAAAGAGTTAAAGTTGGAGACAAGAAATGGGTGTGTAAAAATATCAAGAAAGCATTGACAGTCTGCATCCCTCTTCTCTTGAAAAAAGGCCGAAGGGTGACTTAATAAAGATTTTTTAAATTGTCAAAAATTTTGATGGCATCAGTCCAGAGGGAATGGTTTCTGGTGCGCAGAAGAGCATAACTAGAGGTCATCAATATAAAATAGTCACCAAGGAATCTCACATGGAATTCAGAAAGAAACCTTCACCACCCAAAGGAAGATAACAATGTTGAACTCACATCTATAGTGAGTGAGCAAAGTGAGTAATACAGACACATTTCAGGGAAAACTGGAACTGCATATTAGGAGAAGGGAATAGAAGGTTAGGACGGTTGATTTAGATGAGGAATAATGCGCATGAAGATGGTTTTCATTACATCTGTTTATGATTTTTCTGTTTAATTATATGGGTAGAAAGAATGAGGACGGAAATCTGTTGACACATGAGCTCTTTAGTAGCCACAAACTGAGAATAACCAGGATAAGTTTAAGACCCATGCTATAAGGTCTCCTGTTGGACCTTGGGCTTTATTATTATCAAACAAGCAACTTGCCAGAAAAAAAAACTCAAAGTTTGGGCTGAAACATTGCTAGCAGCAATCTTCAAATAAGCCCATAAAAGGGAAGAGTGAGAGGAGTGGCTTTGAAGGTGGTAATTGGAAGGGGAATAGCAGTGGCTGGGATTGAGGAGGGTACAATTAGTTGTGGTTTGGGAAGGAGAGATGGTAGGGTTGTTGGAAAGTGCTTGTCTGTACATAATTTAATTGTGGAATTGGAGGAAACACTTCTACCCTTTCCTGCTTTACACTGAGGTAACTTTTAAAACGTTTTCCTCTTTAGATACAGCCTGGAATGGTTGTTTTGGGCAATACATGCAAACAGAGGTTACCTAATAGTGTAAAACTGGCCTCAAACAGGCTTTTACCCCTTACTTGAATACAGAAAGGACCTAAAACTTCTTTCAGGTGCAGGTTTTGGTGGCTGATTTTCATTTTGCTGAAAGCATTATAGTAGCTGATGTATTGCTAGCTCCTAAACAGCACATATTTTCCACCTTGTGGGTGGTTTAGGTGATCATTTAGCATTTTGATAAATGGACACAGAGTCTTTAAACTTCAAGGGCAATTGCTGGTGAATCATATCAGTTGGACAAAAAGAAAGTGACTATCAAATGTACAGCCTGCCTCAATTTTCCTACCATGACTTAATCGAACTACTCTTCTGGGCTCTTAATACAAACAGGAAACGAGGTGCTGTTCAAGAAGGAGTCTACTTTCCCACAAAGGGCTGAATTGAAATCCACATGATCATAAACTTCTAGCTCTTTCTGAGATATGTTCTGAGGTGCATAGTAAACACTCAACAGAGCTGTCATAAGGCAGCAGTGCCAACAAAGTGAAATTGGAGGTTCTCACAGGCATGAAATTGAAAGCTATTAAAGAGTGAAAGTGCACAGTGGCTGGTGAAGTCAGACTGCAGAGCTCAAGACTGAAAATGTGATAGAAATCATTCTTCTGCCCTCATGAGGTCTGCTTACTGTCCTGAAAGTAGCATTCCTTCCCTTCAAGCCCAACTGAGAAAAGAAGAGGAGTTATTTTACAGAAAGTCCAAAAAAATACAATCTTTGAGTAACTAGCAGGCAGAGTCCCAAGCATTCCAATGGACTGACGGTAGAGAAAGTGTTTAATGCGAAGGATCAGCCAATGAAAGGAAACTAAAGCAGAAATAATGGTTTTGCATTGTTAATAAGTAGAAGAGTAGAAAAAGAAATGTGGTAGAAAGTTAGCTCAGTTGTAAAGATTATACAAGAAGCTATTTTGTTTTTACAGTAGTCCTGATCAATAGGCATCAATTTCATGCGCTGACTGTAAAGCATGTTCTGACATTTTATTGAATAAATATCATGTAACACACCTGGCAGCCCATATTGTCCAATCATGCCAGGAAAGTAAGTGAAGAAAGAGATTAAATTGTTCTTAGAATTACAAGACCACTGAACTGAACTTTCTGAAAAACATTGGTGCAACTTTCCACAAAGCGGCGTGATCTTTTAATTCAGCTTTGAAATAAAACACAGATGGCAGCTGAAGTGACATTACAAGGTAAACAGATAATGGAAGAAAAAGGAAAAAAATCATCATCTCATGAAACATTCTGCTCCTTCTATAACTAATTGATGGAACATGTGAACAAATGTGGCACCCCATGTGTATGGCAATCACTTATTAATTTTCTTGTTATAAGATCTCACTAGGTATCCTTGATTTCACTGTACATCTATCATTTCTTATTCTCAATGGAACTTTAATATGCTGTTGAAGAACAGAATTAATCACATTGACTTCAAACAGAACAGTAACTTGCTGTTTTTTCTTTATCAAAGTGAAGACATCAATTTTTAAATTAACAAGTAATACACTGGAATACACTAAATATGGAATATTAATATACAAATTAGATGTGACATTTCTGCCACATTGTAGCTGTAGTGGGCTGTGAGGGTCTGTAGTGCTAATGTTTCCTGGAATATAGAGGGACTGCAAGCATCCCAAACCAAACAGACTTGAATGGAAGTGGCTGAGGAAGTGAGCAAGGGGTTCAAGTACCTCATGGGAAAAGAACGAAACAGTGCTTTCAGATGTCACTCCCCCCATCCACACTGTCCAGCACAGGTCTCCACAGATCAAGCTTCTTGCAGCTCTCCTTATTCCTCTCTCTCAAAGCATTTCTCTCATCCCCATGTGAATAGCACAATACTTACAGGAATTCTCAATTTTTTTGTCTTCCCATACACATCTGTAGCAATCACTCAACATTATTTCTTTCTCTCCAGGCAATCCATTTCTTATAGTCATAATTCTCTGCTTTATCTCCATGCAGGTAACGAGACAGTAAACACACAGGAAGGAATCTTACAGGGTTCAGAGGAATGTGTGCCATGGAGAGATTTCTTGACACTATCCCTCCTGGGGTATCATCTTCAGGAACTGAATGACTGCTGACCACACCAATTCAGGCCAGAAGAGGCAGACCTTGGTGCTCAGCTGCCCTGGAGTAAAAGAGACAGTTAGAGACAGAATGCCCAGGAAAGTATCCAATGCTTTACTCTAGTCCAGAGACGGAGACAAGCCCTTTATAAAGGTGGCCAGTCCGAGACTTCCACTGAGATGCGGTGATATAGCAAGCCCTCAACAGTCAGCGCCTCCATTCTAGGCAGGGGGCCCGATATATAATACACACACACATGCATGCACGCATGCTCATGCTCAAACACACATGCATGTGCATGCACGCACACACACATTCTCAAGTACATACATGCACACATGTTCAAACACATACACGCATACATGTTCAATCACATAAACACACACGTGCATGCACACATGCTCAAACACGTACACGCACACATGTGTGTGCATACACATGTACAAATGCATAGACACTTACAGACACACACACATGCATACACGTGCATGCGCATACACACACACACACACACGTTGTCTCATTCAAACACAGAGCATTTTATATTTTGGCTATTTTTTCATCTCATCTTCTAAATTTTAATCATCCTGACCTCTGACGATGCCAACACATTAATCCACTTCCAACCCCCTACCCTCCATTTCAGATTATCAAATGTCAGGTCTGAGATGAGACCTAACACACAGACAGTTGACTGACAAAAAGGAAATTGGGAGAATTCCATAAAAGTGAATGATCCAACGGTTGAGGGAGAATCTCGAACAGGCCAAACAAGAAAGAGTCTCATCATGAGTCAGTGATGGGTTGACACAGCACTTGTTCCACAAGAAGAGACATATCAATATTTCAAATACTCAATTCTAGCAACTGACCAAAGTCATTTGAAAGTGATTGTAAGGAGACCTCTGAAAAATTGTGAGGATAGTACTGTGGTTGCCGATCATAACATCAAATCAAACAGGTTCCAAGTCTTCGAGGTGGAAAATGTCAACATCATCCAAGAGGGAGCATGATTAGAATATGACAGTACCCTTCTTTATGTATGCTGCTGAGAAAGAAGGTAGGCTTGTAGGTACCATTCTGGACAAATGACAGCAGACAATGGTAATAATTATGTGCCCCTATCCCATAGATTCAAGTGAGCATGTCTTGCATGGGTTTTGGACAAATGCCATTCTAAATTGTCCTGTAGAGATCCAGAGCTTTAACACAGACATCACCAGGTTAGCTTGTAGGGGGAAGGGAGAATACTGCATCACAACCTCCCTTAAGCACTACCAGTACAGAATGGCTGCAATAATAATCTCTACCTAAACAGTCTGGTATTTTTATCCTTAAACTTTCCCAAAAACTTTAATAGGTCATGATCAGTATATAAAATCATCTCAGGCACATTACTGACAATATAAATGTTGAAATGTTGCAATGCCAATTTAAGCTAAAGATCTCTTCTCAATTGTGGAACATTTCTGTTAATGATCATTCACTTTGCTGGAAATATACCTAATGTGTCTTTCTATCTGCTCATTATCTTCTTGTAAGAGTCCAGCACCAATATCCACATCACTAGCATTGACAGCCATTTTGAATGGCTTTGCATAATTAGGTGTGGCTAATACTGAGGCAGTGGTTAACACAGCTTTAAGGCTGTCAAATGCCTTCTGACATTCCTCCATCCACTGAAATTTCCTGCACTTCTTCAACAAGTCAGTCAGTGAGCAACCACACAGCTAATATTCGGTAGGAACTTCAGTCTCAGGAATCGTAGTACTGCCCTCTTCATCGACGGTATGGGAAACTCCCAAATTCACTCTTAGCCAGGTTTATCTTCAAACCTGCCTCCCAAATTCGATCGAATAATTCCAATAAATGCTGCAGATGTTCCTTCCATGTGTAACTAAAAATTACCAGAATGTTGATGAATATCACAATTGGGTAATCCTAAAATGACCTTATTGCCTCATCTTTGAAATGTAGTCGGCACATTTTTCATACTAAATGGCATAGCTTTAAACTGGTGCAGTTCATTCAGTATCAGGAAAGCTGAAACTTCTTTCGCTCTTTCAGATCAAGGTCCTTGCTCGTATCCCTTGAGTAAGTTCAATTTTGAAATATAAATTGCGTATCCCACTTTTGCAATACAATCTTCCAAATGTGGAAAAGGATATGAATCAAATTTTGTAACTGTATTGACTATGCGACAGTCCACACATAATCATTGGTACCATCTGGTTTAAACACCATTACCATGTGTGAGCTCCATTCGCTGCAACTCACTTTGATTATAATGTCTTTGAGCATACGTTCTATCTCTTCTTGAACCACTGCCAACTTTAGAGGATTAAGTCTGTAAGGATGTTGTTTAATTGAAACAGCATTTTCTATATTGACATCATGTGTAATTAGGTTAGTACTTCCCAGCTTATTTTCACATATCTCCCCATTTGATTATAATAACACTTTTAGGTGATTTCAATTTTCCTCTGGGAGGTAACTCAATAATTTATCCAAATTTATGAGAACTTTCTCATTGTCCAATTGAATTAGAGGAATGTCCAATTTCAAGTGATCTGAACTTGGTTCTTCCCTCTTATCATTGCCACATTCTCCTTTTGCATTTCTTCCCTGTCAAAATATGTTTTAAGCATATTCACATGACGTACTCTGTGAGATTTCTTTCTATGTGAAATCCTTATCAAATAATTCACTTGACTCAATCTCCTATTTATTTGATAAGGCCTCCTATAACTTGTTTTTAAAGGTTCCTCTATAACTGGGTAGCACTAACATTTTATCTCTATTAGCAAAATTGCAAATTTTTGATTTCTTGTCTGCTTCCTGTTTCATCATGTGCTGTGATACCTTTACATGCTGTCTAGCCAACTCACCCACTCTAATTAATTGTTCCCTAAAATTTGACACATGGTCCCAATATGTGGTCTCTGAATTCTGACTCACAAATTTCCCCTTAATTAATTTTAGTGGTCCTCTCACCTCATGCTCAAAAACAAAAATAAAACTGACTAAATTTGGTTGATTCATTTGATGTGTCCCCAATTGCAAAAAGTAGGAATGGAATTCCTTTATCCCAATCATCTGGATAGTTTTGACTATAAGCCCTGATTGTGGTCTTTAAAATATCATGCCACCATTCCAATATTCCCTGCAATTCTAATTGGCAGAAAGTGCATTTGAATTGTTTTATTCATAAGCTATCCATAACTTCCTTGAATAATTTTGATTTAAAATTTGACCCTTGATCTGATTGTATTTCTGTGAGTAGTCCATATCTAGTAAATAAAATTTGAGTATCTCTGCTACAATCCTTTAGCCATGATATTGCATAATGGAATGGTTTCTGAAAATCCAGTAGATACATCCTTTGTGGTCAAGCAATACTGATTAGCAGGTTTTTTTGTTTAAGGTAGGTGTGCTACACAATCAATTAAGACTCTTGTAAAAGGTTTCTCAAATGCTGGAATGGGTATTATGGGGACTAGATTTATCAAAACCTGAGGTTTTCCAAATACTTGACATTTATGACATGTCCGGTAAAAATTAACCACATCTTTATGTAGTCCACGTCAATGAAATATTTTTATATTTTGGCTTGAGTTTTCCTTACTCCCAAATCATCTCATACTGACCTCATGTGCTACCCACAACACTTCCTTCCTATGACTAACCAATAATACAACTCAATGAATTTCTGCCCATTTATCAGCCACCTGAATATGTTGTACCTTCCATTTCCTCAACAAGACATCATGTTTAAGATAGTAACATTCTAGAATACACTCAGATTCTTTGTCTGTGCACACTTTGGATATAACTGCATCTGTTTTTCACCTTTCTGTTGTAATTCAGCCAATTTCTCTGAACGAAAAATATCAACTTTTTCCTCCACCTGTTCTTGTTTTTTTTCTCAACTATTTGATCAAACATGGTTTGTGATACTTGAACTTCAACTTTCTTATCATTATTCTTAGATTTCTCCTCCTGTTCCAACTGTAGCTGCTCCTCTTTATACTTTACTGATATGTAGTACAATGTCAGGTCCCTGACTAGTGTGTTTACTTAAAATACATGAATAACTGAACAAATTGCAACTTTTTCAGAAAGAATAAGCTGCTTCTTATGAACCTTAGAAATGATGAACAATGGAGGTGTAAGTTGCTGTCACACTAAAGCTCTCCATCATCCTTTAGGAGCTCTTGTAATTCAGACATTTTAAACACAGTGCTGCAGCTATGCGATTACAGACTAGGTTCTCCCTGAGGGACATGGGTGACACGATTTGAACTCTTTTTGTTATTTAATCATGGGATCTGTGCATCGCTGACTGGACTAGCATTTATTGCCCATCCATAGTTGCCCTTGAGAAAGTGGTGTCGAGCTACCTTCTTGAATTGCTGCAGTCAATGTGTTGTAGCTACATCAACAATGACACGAGGAAGCTATTTCCAAATTTTACCAAAGTGACTCTGAAGGAACAGCGATGTATTTCAAAATCAGGAATGGTGAGTGCCTGAATGGGGAACTCCCATGTCTGAGGAAGGGAACTTCTGATGCCTGTGAGACATAGACTGAACCTAAAGAACAGTCAAGAGAAAGATTATGTTCCAAGCTATATCTACCTACAAATTAAAATACTCAACTAACACAAACAACAGCTAATTGTCTGAAGTACCACTATGTTATGGTGCTATTGTCTCACATAGATTACCTACACATTTAATTTGTTGTTTTTTGGGGGACAATTTCATGTCTCTTCTGTAAATCTTATGACTTGCTATGTTCTGAGGAATGGTCACTCAACCTGAAACATTAACTCTGATTTCTGTCCACAGATACTGGAAGATCTTTTCCAGCAATTTCTATTTTTGCATCTTATAACTTGTTATTTTTGGTTGCCAGTCCTCATCCACTTATGATTATGTCTCATAGAGATATACAGCATGGAAACAAACCCTTTGGTCCAACTCGTCTATGCTGACCATATATCCTAAATAAATCTAATCCTATTTGCCAGCATTTGGTCCACATCTCTTTAACCTTTCCAATTCATGTACCCATCCAGATACCTTTTAAATGCTGTAATTGTATCAGACTCCACCACTTCCTCTGGCAGCTCATTCCATACACACACCACTTTCTATGTGAAAAAGTTGCCCCTTAGGTCTCTTTGAAACCTTTCCCCTCTCACCCTAAACCTATGTCCTCTAATTTTGGACTACCCCACCCTGGGGAAACGATCTTGTCTATTTAGCCTTTCCATGCCCTTCATGATTTTATAAACCTCTGTAAGGTCACCCCTTAGCCTCCAATAGTCCATGGAAAATAGTCCCAGCGTATTCAGCCTCTTCCTATAGCTCAACCCCTCCAAACCTGGTAACATTCTTGTAAATCTTTTCTGAATCCTTCTAAGTTTCAGAATATCCTTCACGTAGCAGGGAGACCAGAATTGCAGACAATATTCTAACAGTGGTCTAACCAATGTCCTGTACAGCCACAACATGACCTTCCAATTCCTATATTCAATGCACTAACCAATAAAGGAAAGCATACCAAATGCCTTCTTCACTATCCTATCTAACTGTGACTCTACTTTCAAGGAGCTATGACCCTGCACTCCAAGGTCTCTTTGTTCAGCAACACTCCCCAGGACCTTACCATTAAGTGTATAAATCCTGCCTTGGTTTGCCTTTCCAAAATGCAGCACCTCACATTTATCTAAATTAAACTCCATTTGCCACTTGTCGGACCATCTGATCCAGATCCCATTGTACTCTGTCATAACTTTCTTCGCTCTCCACTTCACCCCCAATTTTGGTGTAATCTGAAAACTTACTAACTCTACCTTGTATGTCTCGATAGTGGTTATCATGTCATTCCTTGAATTTGCGTCAGTAATTCATTTTTACCTTTTATTGTCCCTTTACCTAGTTGCCCTTGAGAAAGTGGTGGTGAGCTATCTTCTTGAACTGCTGCAGTCCATCTGTTGTAGGTGCATCAATGATGTCATAAGGAAGTCAATTTCCAAATTTTACCAAAGTGACAATGTTCTTGTTTAAAAAAATGCACTTACCTGGGGCCCTTACAGCCCCTTCTACTCAAATTCCTATTTTAATTTTGGCTGGTTTGTTCATGTTTACATGTTTTGACAAATTCCTCACTCTTAGCTCACTTTCTTCCTTTTTGTTAATCTTTATACTTGCAAGCCACCGACCCATAACAGCTTGAGGACAGTCAGAAAGTCAGTCACCTTCCTCCAGCCATATTGTGTCAGCTGAGTAGGGGCAATTGGAAAGACTATGGCATTCACAAGGGAAAAACAAAAGGAATGAACAAGAGTAATTGTGTGGACTATTGAAAATGTTATTGGATAAAGTCAGTACGTGATGCTTTTTTGTGGTATATTTTGTTTCAAAACTTAGACAAAAGCCTACTGTGCTGGCCTGAGGGAAAGTAAGGTAGTGTCAATCAGTGGTAACATGGGACTACTTTCTTGGGGAACTGAGTCTGATGAAATGGAGCCATGAAATTATGAATGGTTCGTCTGGTCTCATTTCTCCTCCTTGTGAGGTGATCATTGAAGGTCTGCTGGCAATGATTATATCTTCAAGATTGCCAGATAATGGAGGATACAGCAGACAGCAATCAATAATGAGACATGCTACAGTGAGTGTTGAGGAACTTATGAGCAGCCCAGAAAGTCCAATTGCTGTTTAACACATTGGTGTCTACTTGAAAATGATCTTGCACACTGAACAGTTGGAGTGGGAAGTGGAAAAATAGTATGCAAGGCATCAAGTGGCATGCCTTATCTTCCCACCACTATTCTATTTTGCTAGCAACAGGAAAGGTGCACAGTAGCCTACTCAACTGAAGTTAAAGGCTCTTTCCACACTCAAGTGACTTCTACTAGGAGTTAGGTGGTTCATCTTATGTGGTGATAGTGTCAGACAGAGTCATAGAGTCATACAACAGAGAAATAGATCCTTCAGTCCAACCAGTCCATGGCGATCATAATCCCAAACAAAATTAGCCCCACTCGCCTGCATTTTGTCCATAATGCTCCAAACTTCTCCTGTATATGTACTTAACCAAATGTCTTGTAGGTGTTGTGACTGAACCTGCATCTATCACTTCCTCTGGCAGTTCATTCCACACATGAACCACACTTTGTGTAAAACAAGTTGACCCTCATGTCCTTTTTAAATCTTTCACCTGTTAAAAATATGCCCTAGTTTTCAACTCCCCTACCCTAGGGAAAATACTTTGACTATTCACTCATCCATACCCCTCATGACTTTTTAAAGTCCATCAGGTCACCCCTCAATCTCCAATGCCCCAGTGAAATAAGTCCCAGACTATCCAGCCGATATTTATAACTTAGACCTTCCATTCCCAGCAACATCCTGATGAATCTTTTCTGAACCATCTCCAATTTAATAATATCCTTCCCATAACAGGGTGACCAGAACTCTACATAAGAATTCAGAGGAGGCCTCACCAACATTCTGTACAACCTCAACATGATATCCTCAACTGTTACACTCAGTGGTCCAAACAATGAAGGCAAGCATGCTAAACATCTTCTTAACCACCCTGTGTATGTGTGGTGCAAATTTCAAAGAATTATGTACCTAAACCCTTAGGTCTCTGTCCTACAATATTACTTATTAATTGTATAGGCCCGGCCCTTGTTTGTTTTATCAAAGTGCAATACTTTCCATTTATCCAAATTAAACTCCATCTGTCACTCCTTAGCTCATTGACCCAAATAATAAGATCTCTTTGTAATCTTAGGTAGCCTTCTTCACTGTCCAATACACCACCTACCATGCTTCCTATATTCTCATCCAAATTATGTATGTAAATGACAAACAAAAGTGAATCCAGTTCCGACCCCTGTGGAACACCGCTGGTCACAGGCCTCTAGTGCAAAAAACAACCCTCTGCCACCAACTTCTGTCTCCTCCCATCAAGCTAATTTTGTATCTAATTGCCAAGCTTTCCCTGAACCCCATATGATGTAATTTTATTTATTAGTTTACCATGTGGAACCTTGTCAAAGGCTTCACTAAAGTCTCATGGAAACAGCATTTACTGCTCTGCCTTCATCAATCTTTTTGATTACTTCTAGATACTCCCTGCCAGCCTCCCAGTGGGCTGCAGGTTGTGGGGAACAGAAAGCTCGATTCTGTAGGTCAGCAAGGAGCCTGCCTGAAGCAATGGGTGAACGTGGCAACACCTCGGCAGCAGCCCCAGTGTGGGTCATCAGAAGTGTCCAATGATCTGCTAGCTCTCGAGGTGAAGGCAGCTGTCAAAAGAGAGGCAGGAGCAGCATCTGGCGCATAAATCATCACAGCTGAGAAATGGTGCTCCTAAGTTCACTGCCCATCACAGCTGGACTGAGCCTCATCATTGTCTCAAGCAGTGAAACTGTTGCCATTTGGTCAAAATCCATTTTTTTTGAGGGAGAGAGAAAATAATCTCACTGAAGAAACTGAGAGGGTGAGTTGTGTGTAGTGAAAACCATTCTCCTCTACTGCCTGCACACAGCTTCTCCTTTCTGCTGCATTTACTCCATCTCCCTATTATACCGGAACCCAAGAGGAAATGTAATAATAACCTCCATTGTTGGATATACATTTTCTGCTCAGAAACCTTCAAAGTATATCAAGCTCCTTCCAAAGGTATGGCAGTACCACGTTCAGACTGAAATAACTCCTCTAACAAATCCAACAGAAAGTCAAGAACACTTCGTCAGCAAGTAATAGAATCATAGAATGCTTATAGCACAGAAGAAGACCAATGGCCAATGTCCAGTGGTCAGGACACTTCCATACTTCGGCTGTGTCATTAGTGTCCAGATTCATCAAAGGCAAATTTCTGTAAGGCTGAGTGGGTACTCTCACATCATCATTTCAAACTCTCCTGCCTGCCCCCTCATCCAATGCTAACCCAATTCTTCTACTCATCGTAGCTGGAAATATTTGCCACTGCCAACATAACCTGATGTCTCTGGAGTCAGTGTTGTCTTTAAAATGCCATTGTGTACCCAGGCAAGTGCCCTGGAGCTGCTCTGCATTGTATGTAACATTTGCCCCAGACATAGCAGGTAAGGGGAAATCATCACATTGCATTACCAGCTGGGAGCTGGGGGTGGCACAGTGGCACAGTGGTTAGCTTTGCTGCCTTACAGCGCCAGAGACATGGGTTCAATTCCTGTCTCAGGCAACTGTCTGTGTGGAGTTTGCACATTCTCCCTGTGTCTGTGTGGGTTTCCTCCGGGTGCTCCGGTTTCCTCTCACAGTCCAAAAAAATGTGCAGGTTAAGTGAATTGGCCATGCTAAATTGCCTGTAGTGTTAGGTGAAGGGGTAAATGTAGGGGAATGGGTCTGAGTGGATTGCTCTTCAGAGGGTCACTGTGGACTTGTTGGGTCAAAGGTCCTGTTTCCACACTGTAAGTAATCTAATCTAATCTAATCTCTCCCAGTCTGCTACAAGGTTACCAAGCCAAGTCGTTGGCAGTCTCAACCTTTCAGAGGGATGCCCAGCAGTGTTGTTCAAATGCTAGTGACTTTCTCTGTTCTACCACAGTAAGTACTACAAGCTTTTCTTTGCTGTGTCGCACTTTATCTCTGGCACTGAACCTACCTCTTGACAAGGCTCGTGCTCCATGATGGTGTTCAAAATCCTCCCTCAATCACTGTTATCAATTCCAATCTCCTTGAAACCCCTGATTGAAGGCTGCCTCCATTAACTTGATCGGCAACTACTCCCTTCAGACTTTGAGACATAGTGTTTGTTTACAGCACAGTTTATTTATTGCAGACACAGCTGGCATATTGTGCAGCTGGGAGACTGACATTGTGCTGTGCTCCACAGCAAATGTTCACCCTCTTGACTACTGAATGCGGGCGTACATGTCTGTCTTTGTGGCTGTGCTAAACTTCAAGGCAACACAGAAATACTGTGAACCTTTAAAATGCAAATGAAGGGAAAAACACTGAAGTTCATGGCAGTATATCGGTGGGCATGAAGTGAGATTTGGAAAGTAACCAGTGTGATAGCATGTGCTCATTCTGAGTTGCAATATTCTCTACAGTATAGTTAAGACAGCAGGTAAACAGCTCTGAGATGCAGCCTGGTTCTGGCCATGAGCTGAATACCTATTCCTGCAGGCAAAGTGTCCTTAGTACACTAATTGCAGCTTTAAACAGCAGAAATGTACGCTAAATACGAGCAAAGCCAAAGATATTTGTAAAATCTGTCCAAGATGGAGGTCCAAAGGAGCAAGTGGTGAGCTGGACACACCATGCACCTGATCAGATTCTCATAATTTTTAAGTTAGAGCCGTACAAATGTACAGCATTGAAACAGACCCTGCGGTCCACCTTGTCCATGCCGACCAGATATCCTAACCTGATCTAGTCCCATTTGCTAGCACTTGGCCTCTAAACCCTTCTTATTCATATACCCATCCGGATGCCTTTTAAATGTTGCAATTGTACCAGCCTCCACCACTTCCTCTGGCAGCTCAGTCCATACATGCACCAGCCTCTGTGTGAAAACGTTGCCCCTTAGATTCCTTTTAAATCTTGCCCCTCTAAACCTAAACCCATGCCCACTACCTCTGGACTCCCCCACCCCAGGAAAAAAGCTTTGTCTATTTATCCTATCCATGCTCCTTATGATTTTATAAACCTCTATAATGTCACCCCTCAGCTTCCGACGCTCTAGGGAAAACAGCCCCAGCCTATTTTGACATCTCCCTATAGCTCAAATCCTCCAACCCTGGCAACATCCTTGTAAATATTTTCTGGACCCTTTCAAGTTTCACAACCTCTTTCTGATAGGAAGGAGACCAGAATTGCGCACAATATTCTAAAAGTGACCTAGCCAATGTCCTGTACAGCCACAACATGCCCTCCCAACTCCTGTAATCTGACCAATAAAGGAAAGCATACCAATCACCTTCTTCATTATGCTATCTACCTGCAATTCTACTTTCAAGGAGCTATGAACCTGCACTCCAAGGTCTCTTTGTTCAGCAACACTCCCTTACCATTAAGTGTATAAGTACTGCTCTGATCTGCCTTTCCAAAATGTAGCACCTTGCATTTATCTAAATTCACCTCCATTTGCCACTCCTCAGCCCATTGGCTCATCTGGTCAAGATCCCATTGTAATCTGAAGTAACCTTCTTTGCTGTCCATTACATCTCCAATTTTGGTGTCACCTGCAAGCTTAACTATACCTCCTATGTTCACATTCAAATCAACTTTATAAATGACAAAAAGTAGTGGACCCAGCACCGATCCTTGTGGCACACCACTGATCAGAGGCCTCCAGTCTGAAAAACAACCCTCCACCACCACCCTCTGTCTTCTACCTTTGAGCTAGTTCTGTGTCCAAATGGCTAGTTCACCCTGTATTCCATGAGATCTAAATTTGCTCACCAGTCTCCCATGGGGAACTTTGTCAAATGCCTTATTGAAGTCCATATAGGTCACGTCCACCATTCTGCCCTCAACAATCCTCCTTGTTACTTCTTCAAAAAAACTCAATCATGTTTGTGAGACATGATTTCCCTCGCACAAAGCCATGTTAACTATCCCTAATCAGTCCTTGTCTTTCCAAATACATGTAAATCCTGTCCCTCAGGATTCCCTCAACAACTTGCCCACCACCGAGTTCTTGACATTCAGTTTTGATCTGGCAGGTTGAAGCATGTTAATAAAGTCAGATTAGGTCAGAATTAGATTGATAAAAAGAAATAATCCTCATTAATAGGTCTCTTGCCAGTCACCAGTGAGAATCTCACCTCAAAATCCTAGATTCTCTGTGTTTTGTTTCAGATTTTCAGTATCTGCAGTATTTTGTCTTTACGTCCTGAAATATTGTCTTTCCAAGGATATTAATTGGTGTGATCCTCACACTAAAAGACATTAAGACTGAATTTCCAACCATTTACTTCATTCTGGCTTCCACAACACCATAATCAGAGGATCTCCAGAGTCATGTGATGCATCCCTTATGTATGCCTGAGATACCTGCATTTTCCAATCTGTGACAGAGAGAATGCAGATTAATCTTTCAGTGTCTACGTTAGATAAAAAGAGATATGCAACTTAATCCAGCTTTCAGCTGTTGCTCGTATGTACAGCATTTTGAATACATATCCATGTCTTTTTTACACAATCGGACTATCATTATCATATCCCTTATTAGCAATATGGCTGACTGTGCACTCCTATCTAGAATCAACATATTCAAATTGCTGTCACATTGGACATTTTCCCTATAAAATCAATGCAGCATTATGGATTCCGAGATCTAAACTACATTTTTTCAAACTGCTACTCTTTTCCTTTCCTTAAAAAAATGCTGTGACTTTGTAATAGTCTCTTTCCCCTTGAGATGTCTCTGATAATGCAAACAGTTTAAATCCTGGCTTTCACAGATGGGCCACAGTACAAACAACACAGTGTAGCTCTTCAGGTTTTTACACCACTCAGCATCATTTCATTTCATTGTTCCCTCAGGGTAAGAGTTATACATAATACTGCCAGCTTTACTGATTCCCCATTGCTGGTTTGGCTGACTTCATGGGCTCATGTTGACTTACTCTGTGGCTGCATTTTTATGCTTTTTTTAAAACTTGGTTTTGGCATGCATTGGCAGGTGTTTATTTATTAGGTAAAAACAATGACTGCAGATGCTGGAAACCAGATTCTGGATCAATGGTGCTGGAAGAGCACAGCAGTTCAGCCAGCATCCGAGGAGCTTCAGCAAAATCGACATTTCGGGCAAAAGCCCTTCATCAGGAATAAAGGCAGACAGCCTGAAGCGTGGAGAGATAAGCGAGGGGAGGGTGGGGGTGGGGAGAGAGTAGCATATGATGGATATGGAAGGCTCCTTTAGGGCCTTGGATAGAGGTGAGGGAGGAGGTGTGGGCACAGGTTTTACAGTTCCTGCAGTGGCTGGGGAAAGTGCCAGGATGGGAGGGTGGGTCGTAGCAGGGCGTGGACCTGACCAGGTAGTCATGGAGGGAATGGTCTTTGCGGAAGGCAGAAAGAGGTGGGGAGGGAAATATATCCCTGGTGGTGGGGTCCGTTTGGAGGTGGCGGAAATGTCGGCGGATGATTTGGTTTATGCAGAGGTTGGTAGGGTGGAAGATGAGCACCAGGGGCGTTCTGTCCTTGTTACGGTTGGAGGGGTGGAGTCTGAGGGCGGAGGTGCGGGATGTGCGCGAGATGCGTTGGAGGGCATCTTTAACCACGTGGGAAGGGAAATTGCGGTCTCTAAAGAAGGAGGCCATCTGGTGTGTTCAGTGGTGGAACTGGTCCTCCTGGGACCAGATACGGCGGAGGCGGAGGAATTGGTAATACGGGATG